>NW_018165532.1:397745-440639 GCF_001263595.1 Phalaenopsis equestris
CTACAACTGGGAGAAAGTCTACAACTTGGTATGTGTTTACTCTTGGTGGAGGGTCTATATGTTGGAAATCAACAATTCAGCCTATTTTGGCATTATCTACAACTGAAGCAGAGTATATGACAGTAACTGAAGCTGCTAAAGAAGCTTTATGGCTTGCTGGGCTAGTAAAGGAACTGGGCATTGAGCAAGGTGGAGTTCAGTTGCATTGTGACAGTCAGAGTGCTATTTATCTGGCTAAAAACCAGGTGTACCATGCGAAAACCAAGCACATTGATATCAGGTATCACAAGATCAGAGAATTGATTGCTTCTGGTGAGATACTGTTGCAAAAGGTTCATACTGATGAAAATGCAACTGATATGTTGACCAAGTCAGTTACTATCAACAAGTTTTTGCATTGCTTGGACTTGTTGAATGTTTGCAGTTGCTAGAGAAGCATGGTGGCCCAACCCACTTATGGTATGTAAGAAACTCCATGATGTATTTATTCTAACGGGCTGGATATTCGCTAAGGTGGAGATTTGTTAGATATTGCTCATATACCATAAATAGACAGATTCTGAAGCGGAGCGAAGCAGAGCGGAAGATTCTGTCCAAATCAGGAAGTTTCCTTATGTGGGTTGGGGGTGAGGTATAGGGTAATTTGGTAATTACATATTGTACTCCAGGATTTTCTAGGGTTATAAATAGGTCTGTATGTAACCATATGTGTTATCTCAAAAAATTCTGTAATATCTTTTCTGAATATTAAAATGAATTCGCCGCTCTGCTCCCGAGAACGTAGGCATCTTTGCCGAACCTCGTTAAATATCTTTGTGTTTTTCTGGATTTGTGTCGATTTCTATTTTTCTTTGTCCTAATTTCTCAACAACTACAAAGCAAGATAAGATGAATTCAATAACAGTAACCAACAGGAATTCACTTTCATATGTTAAACAATGTTGGAAAATAGGTGAAACTTATTCAAAATACAGGGGAGAAAAACAATGTAGAAAAGTAGAAAAGAAGATTAGCACACAAAAAAACTCAACAGATTTTACCAAGGTTTGCCAAATTGAAAACTGCGATTCATTGCCGTCACTGCAAATTTCATAATTATTTAATTGTGGATAATTAAAATCTTAATTTGTTAGATGCAACAAAAAGATGAATCCCCTCTTTACAATAATGATAATAATAATAAAAAGACTAAGCAACCACAAATCTAGACCGGCAACTAAGTTTGAGTATTTCATATGGCAAAAATTGGGCTCCACAACTTAATACAAAATAACTTGTAAGTATATTTTGTGGCATAAATATAACCAAAGTGCTACTTGCTCTTGCATTTAAAAATAAAAAATAAAAAGGATCAAAGATTGCACCCTTCAAAAAACAAAATAGGGGAATTTACAGATATACTACACATTTACTTATAGAACATCAAAATTTTTAAATCATATAAAAAAGCATTAAAATTAACTACTTTAAACTGAAATACATCTTTTTATGTATATGTTTTAATGTGATTGAGATGCTAAGAATTGTATTGTATGTATATAAATCTCTAAATGAAGTATCATTACTAATAATAAAAAAAAACAAATAAAAAATGCTGCTTTCATGTATACCATAGAAGCAGTGGAGGCAAAGCTTCCATAACTGCGAGGTCCTCTCAAAACAAAATCCCTAGTACCAGGCAATCTGCTTGATGGACAAAAGCCATTCCGCTTAGAGGCCAAGGCTTTTGTACCTGCAGCTACAGCAAACAGAAGATTTTTTATCCGTTTAATTCGATAATACGATATCTTTCTTGTGGACTATCAAGTTCTGATATTGTGCAGAAGGAGCGAACTATCGTAGAGCATGGGCCATAGTAAAGAACAACTACAAAACAAGAATTTCTATGAAATAAATGAGAGAAGGACTAAAAAAAAAAACTATCTTTAAGCAAGAGGAAATAACTGAAACATACTATGATGACAAAGAACTAGGCGCGGACATGCTTGAAGGGCACTCGCCATGGCCATTTTTGGCGGTCTGCTTCTGATCATTTCTTACCTGCTATATTGTTCACATACGAAGAAAACCTGAATTTCCAATAATACCCTCACCATTTAGCGTAAATTAAATGGCGGTTTCGGTAATTGACTGGCTGTTTGAGGCCGCGGTTTCCTGCAGTGGCCTGGCCGCTTAATTTTATGTACCATGCTATTACTTTTTCCTTCGCTGCTTCCTTTCTCAATGCTCCCTTGCCCTAAAAATCTTTTCTTTCGAGCCCCTTAATCATGTGGCTTTTGTGGCTAACCCATATTTCTGGTTGTCTTTCAATGATTTCGGGTAGCTGTTACGGTGAGCTTTCACTCTTCTCTCCCTCTCCTCTCTTTCTTCAGTTCGGTTTAGTGTTTTTGCGCGGTCTACGTTATGTGCAGTGATTCCTCTTCTTCAATTTTAGTTGGTTATTTTGGTGAGCTCTCTATTCTCCCTCTCCCTCTCCCTTCTTTTGTTTAGCTCGATTTGATGGTTCTATGCATAATTCGCTCTGTCTGGTAGTTCATCTTCTTTGTCTCCCTACCATTCTGGAATTCTCCGCGTTATCTACTAATTGGTTCTTGATTTTGTAATTGGATACAATGGTTCAATTGTGGTGGTTTTTTCTTTTGCAATTTGGGGGTTTTGGCCCTCTGCTTTTCAGTTTTAGTGGATGTTTGCTTTTCAGCAGATAGTTTTGTTTCTTTATGCAGCATCCTGTTGATGATTTTGGCTATGTGCAATAACTGGTTTTGTGGTGGTGCTTGCATATGCGAATTAGAATATAGATGGTAGTGGTTGGAAAGCAGGTGAAAAAGACTAAATTTGATTGTTTTATCTACCAGGTGATTTTCTATTTTGCAATTGCTTATGTCCAATGACTCGTATGGTGGTTTTCTCTCTACTCTTTGCATTCGTTCATTTTTCAGCACATGTTGGCTTTTTTGGTTTGGTGTTTTTCAGTGTGATATGATCGATATATTATTTTGCTTCTTTATGATACATCTTATTGATGGTTTTGATTATTTATTTTTTGCAATTTGAAAATAAATGTGTTCCATCTGTTTTTTTGAAAAATAGTCATTCTGCTCCTGTATTGTAATATTGTTTGCAACATAAATGTTCATATCAGTACATTCTATACTTGAAAACAAATATTCAGTGTAGAGCATTACAAAATAAATATGAACAATTCACTGAACAGTGAGTAGCATAACTACAAAAATTAAAAAAATAACTATTTAAATAATAATTAATAATATGACAAAATCATTTAAAAAATTAAGAAGATGTATGTCATGAAAAAAATCGTCCTCTCGAAAAACTCTACACGCCCCTGGAATCTTCTGGCCCATATACCCAACTCGTAAGTTCTACGGTTGCCTAAAGGGTGTTTCAACTTGTTGCAGTTTTTTTCGATGGGCCGACGGTCCAACATGTTACATTACCAACAGTGATCGAGGTACTATGATTTCCGAGGTTGACAGTGCAGCTGAGGACAAACATAGTTAGAGTTTGAAATGGAATATCTTAATATCTCTTATTATGATTGTAATTGTATTTATCATTTTTCTATTTTTTCTGATGTTCACGAGAGCGTGAGCATTGTATGTCATCTTTTGAACTGATATGTGATGATTTCAGGATTCTGTATTATATACTTTTATTCTCATTTTAGTTCTGTTGCAAACAGTTTCATTAAACAGAAACATGAAGTTCATTTATTCAGCGACAACTAACAATAAACTATTCTGAATAAGGTGTCTCAAACAATAAATCAATTTATTCTGATAATCTACCGATTATCAAATTACCGATTATCAAATTAATAAAATAATATGTTTATCAAGAGACCCTAAAATAATCATAATTTTCTGATTCTCCTTTGAAACTCTCTCTTGTGGTTATGCCCACCCATGCCTTTACTGTTAGCTCCAACAACGAATGGATCGCATAGGTTTGGTCATGAAGGCGATTGTTTCGGGCAAAACCGGGGAAGATGGAGGAGGGAGATCGGGAGGAGGTAAGGGGAGAGGAGATGTGAAGATCATTTGGAGCCTTAGCCTTACTCTTATAGAGCGCTGATGCTTGACAAATCGGGAAAGGCGGCAAGGAGCGGGCGGGAGACCAATAGGGAAGAATCGGCGGGGAAAGGAAAGGGAAGATTTGGGAAATCTGAATCGAGAAGGCGGCGATGCAGAAGGAAAGAAATTTGTTTCGCGTGGCAACGGGAGAATCCAGGGGAAAGTAAAGGCAAATTTTCGGTGCTTACACCCTCGCCGCCTCCGCCGTCGTTGTTCTCATGGACTACCATTTCAACCTCTCGCACCAACTCCATCGTCATCTCTCACTGCTAATAGTCGTAAGTTTCCCTCCAAACTTTTAGCTTGCATAAATACTGCATTCCCTCGAATCCCAACTCGTAAGTTTACCATGATTGCATGCCTTCTGGAATTTTAGGGGGTGTTTGGTAGCCGATTTGAGCAGACTTTACTGTGAAATCCTAAAAAAAACGATGTTTTTTTTTAACTTTAAACTTCAATTTATTAAATCCGATTATTTTGTTAATTTAATGAATTTAAGTTATAAAGGAAATCACATTGAGTGAATTTATGTCAAAACATCATAAATAAATTTAATGAAATGAACCAAATATTATTCTGAATTTCCAGCTCTTGAATATGATAAATAAAAATTTATCGAACAAGTTTAGGAGTGGGATATTTGTAGGTAGAAAAGGTCATGACCAAAGATAGAACGGGTAAGAAAGAGGAAAAGGTACCTCCTTATTTCCTGATTAGAAGATTGAGGATAACTTGGATCTTGTCGCAATGTATGAGTAAATTAGTTGCCCTAAATTTAGGGCTGTCTGGCTACAAATTGATTTTAATTTTATAGGATTTAGTAACTCTTGTGAATTCAAATTAGCAAATTCTGATCATTATTCTGCATGATGGCTAATAAACTATTGGCGCATTTACATTCATACTGCCAAATTCCATGTATTTACATATCTAACATTTGAACTTCGCTTTGTACATTGATACCAGTAAAATTTTTATATCACATCATCCACTATTTGAACTTTAAAAATATGAGATACACATTTTCATGTATAGGTAAGGTGTTATATGTAAAAATTGAAGTTTGGGTGTTAGATATGTAATAAATATGAATTGAGTGTTATGTACATAAATCTTCCTAAATTATTTGGTGAGATATTTTAATAAAGTTGAATCAGATGCAGAAAGAGGAGAAGTGATAAGGATTTCTTAACTTTTACTTCTTTTATCAAAATTTATTAAATCCATGATTAAACCTAAAACGTGGGGAAAAAAGATATAGCCTAAATCCTGCTAATTTTGCAACAAAAAGGGGCTTAAGCCACGGGGCATAAGAGTTGTGAGAATACGCAGTTGGTCAATTGGCATGTTTCATCAGTAATCTGTCCAAATTCTAATCTTACGTGTTGCTTTGACCAAATAGCTGATTTTGTAGGGACTATTATGGGACTGGTCAGTTAATTAAGGTCCATTTCATGGAAGTCTTTCTCAGAATTGCTTCACACAAATTTTATTAAAACATGTTTGAATTTTGTTAGACAAATAGTGCCTCAAATCTCGATTCTCCTTATTTATAGTAATGAGAAGGTAAGAAATGCTTCCTTCAAGTATCCATTACAGTAGGATGTAACCACTATTATGCAAGAGTATCGAATTTGTTTGAATGTTGTTAGTTGAATGTATAGTGTCATGGCGTATTTAATGTATCAGTGAAGTCCTATGCTTAAATAATTAACTAGCTGCATTGGCATACATGGCATCCAATTCCTATGTATTTACATATTTTTTACACCTGAATTTTACATTTATAGTACCCAGATCTTACATATCACATTAAAAATATCATCACTTTAAATTTTAAAAGTTGAAATACAACTTCTCATGCATAGCTAAGTTGGCATGTATGTAAAAATTGGTGTTAAATATGTAAATACATAGGAGTTCAGTGGTATGTACGTAAATCTTCCAAGCTAATATGCACTTCACATGATCATAGGGATAGGTGGATTTAACCAGCCCATTATGTGTGGTGGTGAGCCAAGGGTAATGAGAATTTAAGAGCTAGGTGAAGCTGGTCTTCCAATATACACGGTTTGTAGTATTGTGTTAATGATTTTTGTGATTTTAGACTCAGAAATAGTGCCTCGAGTGATACTCTTCTGAAATTTGGCAGCTGTTAGCCTAATTTTTTCATTTACAATTGGAGTTGAGTGGGATGGTATGTATAAATTCCAATTTCTTAAGAAGTGCAGGAACACACCAATGATCTTTTTAAACGAGGTACATAATTTTTTGTATTTTGTCAATGGATATCATTGTTCTCCATAAGCGACTGTTTTAAATGAGCACAGTATTTGGAAAGTCGTTAGAAGCTTGGAATGAATCATGCAAAGAATATGGTTTGCACTTGTATTGATTCTTTTCTTTTTCGACAAGTAATCTAAGAAATCATGCTAATGCCATTAATATTGTCACACCTTAGGCCATGATGAAGGGATGAATCTCTGCTTTTAAAATAAGTTTCAAAAGTTAAGCAAGTGCAAGTTAAACTTATTTTGAGGTTTTTTTTTTTTTTGTATTAATAGAATCTATATATTACTGATACAACAAAAAAGTAACAACGATGACTAACGAAAAATGAAAGCTAGGAATACAGAAGCCAAACTACCCAACAAAGGTACTAATACTAATAAAGCTTCTGCTACAACATAAACTCAAAAATATTGAATAAAATACTAGTGCTGAAAAATATGCTCCTTTGATGAACCTTGGTGGTTGCTTTTATATCAAAATTTTACTAGTTTGAAATTCGAACTCAACAAGTAACTTACATAGTAAACTACAAATTATTGGGGCATATAACAAGAATAATAAAATGATATGAATCTGCTATATAATAACAATAAGTAATGTCATCATATCAAGTTTCATTAATCTTACAATGCATAAATGAAATGTGTTGAAGTTTTTAAAATAATTTCTAGTATGTTGATGTTTAGGATTATTTATATGCTAAATTGTTATGCATGCAATTCTATTTTAGCATCTTTATACGCAGTCATATCAGGTTTGATCATGCATATCTAAATATAACTAATCATTTATTTATTATTCCATTTTATTTTAATTTATATAAAAATAACGGGTTTTATCAAGACACTGAAACCAAAAAGATAAACACATACAACTGGATCCGGTGATTTCCACTTTAATCATCACCATATAGATCTATTGGCTTGACTAACCAATATTCAAAAAGATTATACCAACCTTCACTAATGCATACAAGCATAAAATTCTTGTATATTTCATAAATAGGTTTTGCAATGTTATGATATAGTCAATATGATAATTTTTAGTTTTATAATAAAATATAATTTGAAGGAATAAAATTTATTGCAATAAATAGAAATAACGTCATAAAATCATATCTTTTTACTACTGAATCAAAATTATGGTATGAGAATTTATTCCCTAATAATTCAAGATAAAACTCATCTATGTAACTTGCTACTTTAGATAAACATGAAATTAAAGAAATTCATGAGCATAACAAATGATTGAGTGATGATGGTAAGATTGACAGTGTATAAATATCTATAAATATATTAAAAAAAGAATTGCGTCTTTAACAAAGAATAGTGTTTATCCACTAATAAATAAAAATTACCTATCTTAGGTTGTAGCACTCAAACCCACATTCTCTCAAAATTCAAGGAGGCTACACATGATTATAATTAAATCATAAATCATATCAAGTTTTAATCAGTCAACAATACTTAATTATAGATAATTAAAACCAATAATTACTAGACTATGTGCAATCTAATCAACCTAAGTTACCTTATCACCAACCCAGGTTAATCATTATGATTTACAATATAAAATCTATGCTATTAAAGTACAAGCATTAGTTCATATATTCAACTAACATCTAAACTGGTTTAATTTAACCACAACAATAGCTAGTAATATGAATTAATTTACTATAAATAAGATAGTCAACCAACCATTCTCCCACCTACTTTGTTAAAAGGATAGGTTAAATTGCTACCTTAATAATGAAAAGGAAGCTTAAGAGGACAAGAAAGAAGAAGAGCGATGTAGAGAAAAGAGAGGAAGAGGATGAGGTCTTGTGTTTTTTTTTTTTTTTTGGTTACTTATAACAGGATTTAAAATTTATGTGAGCAATGAATTTTAAATTCTGTAAATCATATATGGCTGATGAAATTTAACAAATAATGAATTCAATCAATAACAAGCCTGTGATGGAATTTATCAAAACAGTAGACTCTTAGTTTATAAAAATTTTGCTTGACAATTTTTTAAGTCAAGTCTTACTAAAATCATGCCTATAATAGCATACCAAACAAACCTTTTTAACATCCAAGTAAACTGACCCAAATAACTTTATTCTATTCACCCATACAAGTGTGCAACATAAAGAGGGACTCATCTAGTTGCAGTTGCAACATGAACAATCTGCCCTTTGGTAGAAATATTTTAAGGCACAGTATGACTCTTCCAATCCTCATACTTTCCAGCCAACATATCAAAAAAGAAACCAGCGGCTAGGCCTACAGCCAAGTCAATGGTGTAGTGCCCTCTTGTGGCCAGCAGCCTAAGCGCTTGGAGAGCATTGAGGTGATCGAACAACAAGGCCAGCCAGCATCGCCTCATCCTTCTCATGTCAAGCGATGCAATCACTGCTCCGGCAACATGGCCGGAGAAGAAGAGAAAGAAGGATACATTTCCCACAGGGAAGTCCGCTCCAGAGCTCAAGAACTCCTGTTAACAACAGTATTACATTGAGTACTGCAACTCTTGATTTACAAGAAAAGGTCCAATTATTAGAGCACCTTAAAGCTGATACAAAGTAGAATTATGTTGGATGTATAGAAAAGAAAGATTATAAAACAACTAGTAATTAAGGAAGTGGAACCAACAATTTGCTTATATATTGTGTCAAATACATCTATATATAATAAATTCAAAGTTGTTGATTTGAATTTCAAGCAAGAAACAACAGACTAAAATTGAATTGAAAAGATAGCATATAATTTTAATTTTAAAAACCTGAGAAACTACTCACATGCGGCAATGGAAGCTGAGTAAAGTAACCCATGACACCTCTGCAAGTAAACATGAAAAGAGCTGCAATTGTTGCTCGTGGCCTCCCTTCCACCAACAAAACCCACACTATATAAACTGTTTGCATTCCCACAAATACCTAGAAACTTAATTCCAGACAGTAATTAGCAAAGTATGTTCTTCCATTGAGATTTGTTTGAATTAAAAATAAATAAATAAAAAAGCACATCTCTTACGGTGTTGAGGGCAGCAAGGAAGGAGTTGAAATCAGGCCTTGCTCTGAGAAAGCCATGGATATTCTCTGTGAGGAGGAAGCCGAAATCTTTTGGAGGAGAAGAAGAAGGCACCATCTTAAGCGTGTACTCCACACCCATGAAGAAGAAGAGAGAGATGGCGAAACAGGCTGGAACGGGATGATTACTTGCTATTCTTGCCAAGCCTCTGGGAGAAAAGTCTCCTCCTTTGAAAGCCGAAGCTTTAGCCACCGGTGGAAAAGCCTTGGTCATTAGAGTTGGAGATTGGAGAGGGACGAACTTTCAGAAACTAATATATAACAATTTCAGAAAAAAACAGGATGGAGTCAAAGATTAGAAACATTTAGGCGATTTATATGTAGATCTGAATCAAAGAGAAGATGAGATGATTAAAAAATAGAGGACGCAAACCGGCGGTGAAGCCAAAGAAGAGATTCGCAGTGGACGGTGACCCGTGGAAGAAGAAGAGATTCGCAGAGATGTAGTCAACGAGTCCGGCGATATTATTCCGACAAAAATAATAATAATAATAATTTTTTTTTCCTGCTAGAAACCAAAGTTTAGAAAATCAGACCCAACCGGCGCCCAAAATTTTCGCGAATCCGGCGCAGCCGGTTTGCCGCCCTCGTCGGAGGAAAGTATCTTCCTTTACCTTCTTTCTCTCTCCAAGAAAGCAAATTTAAGAGAGAGCCAAATCTTTTTAGGGTTTAATTATTATTATTATTATCTTTTTATAAAGCCAGTTCGTTTCAGGTTACATATCTAACACCTAAATTTTGTTTTTTTATATTTATAGTTGCTTATAACAAATTTGGATGTAAATTTTTAATTGCTAGTTAATTTTTGGGGGTCGAATTTTCCATTTGGGGATAAAAAAGATTGTAATTTTTATTTTTCAACTTGATTTATTGAAATAATTATGGTAAAATAGATTTATATTTCATACTATATTTTTTCAAACTGTGCATACACCAATTATTAATTTTATCTTTTAGGTTTTATTATTTAATATATATATTTTTTTATGTTTATCACATTTTCCGGTTAAACTTCTCATACAATCCTGATTAAATCATTGAACTTTGAATCTCCTCTTCCTCTTCTACAGTTCCAACTTCCGATCAGATTTTCTGATGAAACACGTCTTTGGTGACGGCAGAGCATACAGATGCAAAAATTATGTGATCGTGGGATATGAGGAGAAAATTTATATAAATGATTAAAGTGGCCTTGTCAAAACATATCATTTAACGCATTTCCCCGTCGACTCTTTGTGTAGGAAGTCTGACGAAGCTCCCGAAGACAGAGTGCAGGGATGTAGCGCGGCGGACGGGAAACAACAGGCTCGCTGCGGGGAAGGCAGCAACGGGACGACTCTCCTCTCCATCCTCAGCTATCTTCTCGGCAATGACATATTCAATATCGACGGAAATGCGTGGTGTTTCTAGCGCCAAATAATGAGCCTTGAACTCGGCAGCGTATCTGTATGCACGGGTTTGAAATAGTCGCCGCTGAAGTCAGCCATAGCCTTCTCCGCCTCATCTCGTCAGTCTCCGATGCTTCTGATCCCATCAACCTTCAAGACGTTTTCTGAAGATTCGCTTTCGAAAACATCTGCAAAATCTCCTTTGGTCTCAACTCGGGTTGCCTCGACACGTGGCCATTATTGGAGTTCGAGACGGCGTTCAACTCGCCTCCATGTTATCCATACGGCCAGCGGCAAGATCTAATCAATATGCTCATTTTCTTCTCTGAAATCAATACATATTACATATTGATGAAAATAAAAATGAGCACCAAGATCTCAATATGTTACACAAAACTGATTTTAAAATTTCAATGAATATATGACGTAAAGAAGTAATGCAAATGATAATTTTTGTCGTTATATTATGAAATACTAAACATATTATAATAAAAGGAAGTTGATGTTAAATATATTGACACATATCAAATATTTTGTTATATCAAGTCTAGTATGTTAGTAAAAAATCTAATGATAAAAGTAAAAAATCTAATGATAAAAGTATGTTATGAATTACACTATAAGACTCACATTTTATAGATATATTTGTATTAGAATAAAGCGGTTGAAATAATAATATATTAGAGCACTATATATAAATTTCAACCCTTGTATCATTTTACCTCCAAATTATTAAGCTTATATCATGAGGCTCTTTTACCTCACAAGTACTTCATTTATATCATCTAATTTCGCATGACTGTTTTTATGGCACATCAAAATAAACGAATCAATATTTCAATGACATGAGTAATTTATATTGAGTCACAACAATGAATTAGAATTTATAAATATGACAACATAATAAAACCTATAAATTCTATCAACATATTTAATTAAAATTATATGAATCACAAAACAAAACTATAAATAACATTTAGGGGCTATCTGATAACAGATTTAGCCCCGGATTTAAGTTGTAAATCTTGTAAATCTTATAATACGGTCATTTTGGACAAGCTAAAGCTGCGGATTTGATAAATCCAGATTTCATAGATTTAGGGTTGAAATCCTGAATTTACTAAATTTCGCGAACCGAAAAATTTAAGTTTACTGTGTATATTTTACAGAATTCAGCAAATCGATTGCCAGATGGTTTTCGGGATTTAATTTATCCAAGATTTATGGAATTTACTACGTCTTATAACTTAAATTTCATTCGTTGCCTAGCAAGACCTTATAACATTAGTATAATGCTCTTGATCTGACCTACTTGGGTCTAACCTAGTGCCCATGGATGAACTATTTGAAATCTTAAATAGGTATATAATTTTGAAAACTTGAGTTTAACAACAATGAAACACTACACAATAGGATTTTCACACAAGTATTTGAGTCCGAATTATCGATCTCATAGGGAATGTTGTGATTTAACACCTAAGAAAAGTTCTAGCCTACTACAATGTGTCTTAGTTTGAAAGTATAGTTGATCTAAGTTATGCTTGTTAATCCTACTAAACTATCACTAATTCTACCGAATTACTCATAAGTTAATTCTACTAAAGCTAATTAAATTGAGAAAGATCAAGATATAAAAACTACCCTTCCCTTGCAATGACATAAGTATTACGTATAGGAATGGAACACTTAGAATAGAGATTTTTGTAAGTGACAAATAAAAACAAACTTCTTCTTTACCCTCTTTCGAGTGCATAAAAAAGTTTGGTTCAAACTTGGTTAGTGTTTCTGTGTGTCACCCTAGAACCCCCAATTTGAACCCATCAAAGCCTATTTCCCTATCTATTTGCATTGCCCTATGGACTACTTTTCCTTCACTCGCTAGTGCAATGTAATTTCTCATAGTTGTTAAAGTCATAGCTCCCTCGAGTCATTATGAATTCACAATAGATTTTAACATATTATTTGGCCAAAATGATAAGTAACTTAGGAACAAAGTAAAATCTTCACTTTAATGATTAAAAACATATTCTAAATATAACCAAATATCCTATACATACTACTAATTCATCATAATATAAGGGTATAAAGGATCTACTCACAGTACATGAAGAAAACACTACAATTCATCATTTTATAATAAAATAAATTCATAGAAAATGAGTTTACAACTAATACAAGACAATATAAAAAAAACACACTTAACTTACTAATAGAGAAGAAGTGAAAACTCCACCCCAAGTGATCTCCAAATGTTTCTTGCACTGATAACAGTATTCCTTTACAATATTTTCTCAAATCTCTCTAAGAAAATGCAAAAAAATGTAAACCCTAGATCTAAACTCTTGTTTTCTGGACCCTTAGACTTTCTTTAAGTCTACCACAATGATCCTCCTCTCCATTTGAACTACTTCCCTAGCTTCTTAACTCCAAAATTCGTGCATAATCAACTACGGAAACCGTCTAGGATAGTTCAAGTGACTAAGCGCCGGTGGACTGGTGCCAAGACGCCACTCTCTCTGTTTGCCTAGATAATGACTGGCGCCAAGACCCCGTTGTCTCTGTTTGCTGGATAAGACCGACGCCTAGGAGCCGCTGAACTGGTGCCAAGGCCCCATTGTCTTTTTTTGCTAAATATGACCGACGCCTAGGCCCTGCTAGACTGGCGCCAAGGCCCTAGGGTAGAGTGCCTCGGCGCTAGTGTAATGAAAGCTCCTTGTTCCCCAAGTGCTCCATTTCATCTTCGTTTCACTCCATTTCCGCTCCAATCATCCTACCTGTTATATCTGCAATAAAAACTAAAAAAAATACATTTCATTAAAGCGAAATATCATAAAAAATAATGGTTAAATGTAAAAGAAATTGAGCATGCTACAAGACATATCAGCTCTCAACATACTATAATTAACTTTATCAATTGTTAAGCTTGACAAAATACCCAAACTTTTACATAATCTAAAATGCTACCACAACACCAGGCACCCAATAATCCCTCGTTATTGAATTTTTTCCACCATTTTAAAAAAGCACCATATGAAGACGGTTTGTAAAGTTTCAATCTGGTAGCATCACATCCTTTGCTAAATTGCATCGTTAGCTTAAGGCTAACTATGCAACTTCCAAGTAGTCTTTGACATAACTATTGAAAATTGACTAATGGAGAGAGTGTTCCTCATGGACTAAGTCTATATGTTCATGCATGGAGCTGCAAAACTCTAAGGCGGGCATCACAATAATGGCATTTTCCCTAGGCATTCACAATTCATTTTTTAAACATTTCAGTATGAAGAAGAACCTCTCAACATTAGAATAAAAATTGGAGCTAGCATCTTATGGAGATCAGCGATTCTCCTACAATTTATTTGTCAAATTTCAAGTTGACAACTCATTTCTGATCGCTAGAAAAGGAATGAATAGATTGGATCCAGTTGCCATTATAAGCCTCGTGCCTAAAACCATTCTCATGAAAAAGATATGATGGAAACTATTGGTTAGATCATTATATTGTCCCCCAAAATTGAAAAGAGCCACACCTTTTTGATGTACAAGTCTAAAGCATTTGCTACTCAAATTCAAAAAGGATGGTCAAGATCTTTATGGTCATAGAGGCAAAACACTATTTTTTAGTGACCAATGTAGCTTTAACATAACGCTAAGAATCACGACAACTACTGGGTGTGCCTATATCATAAGAAAAATGGACACAATATGAAGGACTGTTAAATACTAAAGGCAAAGTTGGAGAAACTACTAAAATATGGCACTTGGAGTAGTTCTTTATGAGACGAGTTTTACCTCTCGCTTATAACCCAAATTCATGATGATGGACTTAAAATGAAGTCCATGACTTGTCAATTGATGCATGAATAACGACTGTGGATTATCAAGCATCTCGATGCTGTCATTGGGTGTGTTAATGCCAGAACCACAGAATTCAGAACCTGGGACAACTACATTTTGATGTGAATTATGCTAATAGCTCATTTTCTTTTGAAATCTCCTTCTTAAACGACTTACCTTCCACCTGCAATGCTTGTAATGAAGACTTGTGGGTGATAATAAATAATGATGAACTATTATGCATTCCCATCAACATGAAGCAACTCTGTCAATGTAATCTTTCAATAGCCGGTCAGTCGAATGAAGCTGAACTCCAAAAACTTTTCACAACAACATTGTCTCTTTATTAGGAGAGTAGAGGATACCAGAGAGAGTAATCAGTTTGAAGGTAACTAGTTTTAGCTCTCACCTCTATTAAAGCTTCTTCCTTTTGTAGAATGGTAGCTATCATTGCCTCCTCTTCATCTCATAGCCTCTTACTCTTCTCTTTGGGCAACTCTACCGCTACGTTATTCCTGGACCTCGTCTCAACCATTGCTACTGAAAGATGCTTAGACTTTCTCAATCATATTTATGTTTACACAACTCACCGAAACATGATAAGATGAAATGGAAATTTATATAGTGATTGAATTAGAGGTTAATTTCACTCTTTTCAGCCTTATAAATAAAATTTTTCGATTGAAAGAGAGAGGTGTGACACCTCATTTCTTTTGTTTAATTAGGATTGTCACATGAGCCGGATAATGCCTAATCTTATCACAATTAGTCAGAACAAAGGTCTCATTGCTCATTCGATTAAGCTAACTGGAGTCATCCTCCCAACATATGGAATACCAGATGGTCAAGATGTCAAATGATCACTAGTTTCTAGGTTAAATGTTGTATTCCAGAAAATTATTGAAATGGACTAGCACCTCGGCCAAGACACCATGTCCCCCAATTTAGTTCCCATCTCGACATACAATTTAGGTATGATAGTTCTTATTGTGGTGCTATCCCTTTCCATCTACGATGCACAAAGTATTGCAATCACGTTTTTGCTGCCAATCCTAACATGCCAGTAAATGCATGCATAAATGGCGCACAACGTAGTTGTTAAATTCAGATCCTCGCCAGAACAAGGAAAATAACATTTCCTATATTGATTGTGCCTAAAAAAAAATCTTACACTGCAACAAGAAAGATCTATATAAGATCTTATATATTATACCTACAAATTAATAGAATAATAAAATAATGTCAGAGGTGCCTCCTTGCCACTTCAAAAAAGACATATATGATTAATACATAACAAACTTTAATATGAATAAAGAAAAAAATATGAACCCCTGTGAGTTTTGATGAACATGATTAAGACTACAAGCACAAACAATAAAACAGAAGCCAGGGAGTCGGACCAAAAGAAATTAGTTCTTTGTAAGATTCGTGGAACTAATCATGCCTTTATGAGTGTGCCCGGATACATAGGCTGACTGCTGCACCCATTTTGGCTCAGCTGCACCACCCTACCCAGGGTAGGGGTGCGAGCCACCCAATAAGCAAGCTATTACAGCGAGCGGCTGGACCAATATCGAGTGACATTTGAAAAGTGGTCCGTACTCAGTTGACCAACCTAATGTCAAAACTTCTTTGTTTTTAGTACTCTAAGCTTTAGGTTGTCCGTAAGGTTTTTCAATTCTTGTGATAGCAATATTGAGTCTCTAGTTTACAGAATGAAACTCTTTTTGTACATTCATCTGTAATTCTTCGGCTCCCCGTGTTCGTCCTTTTATTAATAAGTTGGGAAATCCAATATAGATTATGCCCAAAAAGCTTTGTCCGTCGTGAAACTATAATTGAATAGCAAGCCGGAAAAAAAAAATAAATGAGCTTTGAACGAACCCTAGAAACTTTGGAGAGAGTGGCCTAAGTCGTCGTCAATTTTATTGAAGCTGGCACAGTTCCCTCTGACGCTACGCGCTTTCCTTCACCATGACCACTTGTCATGCCTTACGTGACTTCGAAGTATGCCCTGAACCACCCATCTCCCTTCCTACATGCAATATAGGACTGCTTCGCCGTGCGCCTCTAGCGCCTTCTCTAGAAAAACTCTCTACCCTTGCCCGCTTGGGAACGCACTATAGCCTTGCTTAAAGTCAGCTCTCCTTTGGCACTGACTTTCGGAATTGACTCAACTGTTCATGCAATTGATACCAGAGCTTGCACTAAAAAGGGCGAAGATGAGTTGAAGGATTACTTCCTAGTAACTTCACAAAGCACATGTATTGACTGACAGATAGATCTAAGACGTGAAGCGTTTCACTTCACTTATATGCTAGGACGGAAGCAAGAAAAAAAATCCACTAATCCACTTATTGACTTCAATGAGAAAATTTTCTTTCTAGCGCCTCTGATCTTTTCAATCCTTTCAAGAAGTCCGTGCCCTGGGTTGTAATGATCACATTGGGTTCGGGGTTTGGTCAAGCAGGGATGCTTTGAGAAATGAAGTGGAAATCTCACTTTTTTGCTCCGATCTTCTGGATTTCTTTCTCTTTTTTTTTTTACTTTTCTAAATTTTAGAAAGAATTTTCTTTTTTTCTTTCTAAGAAGTTGTCAAAATTTCTTTTTCACATTTTTTTTTCTTTTTTTTCATGAGATCTTGTGTGGAGAAATTTGAGGTAAAAAAAAGTGATTGGACTCCTTTCTATCTATCTCAAATCTGTTTGATTGAAAGGTTAGTGAAGATCAATTTCTATTCTGAAATTTCAAGATTGAAATGTTCACTCTTGAAAGAGAGATTTTGTGGGTGTTCAGTTGAGCGACTTGACTTTTAGGAAATCTCGTATCTCAAGAGATTGATTTGGGCTCTTTTCAAATTCTTTTTCTTAAGTTTACGAACTCTTCCTTTTTTTTTTTGGAATTACCATTTTATGAGCTTCACATTATTATCCTCAAGGGGTAAATTTCCAATCAAAATAAAAAAATTTAACACACTCTTTCATTTAAATCCATTTACTTTTATAAAAGAAACTTTCCTTATATACATGCGAACGTTGGATAAAATAGAGTGAATAATACCTCAACTGAATGAACAGTGAATCAAGCTTTCGCAATGAAAAGTGTTTTTCATGATCTTTTCAAAATTTTGAATTTTTATTGTGAAGTAATCAGCTTAAATTAATTTGGCCAAAATCATGACCTCATATCACCATTCTGAAATAATATCATTTCTATGAAAAATGAGAGAGATATGCATAGTATATTGAAAGTCTTAATTTACTTATAATTTGCACCACTTAGGATTGGAAGCAACCACAATGATGAACATGAAAGTTTAAAAAAATCATATCCAGCTAAAAAAAAATCACATATTTATATTAAAAAATGAGAAACTGCACAAATAATTGATAAAACTTTGCAAGGTTTAAATTTATGTGGTTTCTTTAGAACTTCACGCCAAAACAAATTGAAATTGACCTAAACAGTGATTATGAAAAATAACGGGATCAATATATGAACCCATCAAATAAAAAAATAATTAAAAATTTTTTATAAGAGTTAAAGGTGCAATTTTAAATTTCTAAAAAATGATTGGAGAGATTCTTGAGACTTTTGCTAGAGTTTTCGATTTATCAACAAGTCACGTCTCCAAAGATCAGAGTTAACATAGATAGTAAACACGATAATTATAAAGAATCTTTTCACAAATCAATCATTTAAAAATCATGCAATTTCAATTAGACATGGAAGATGTAAGCCCAAATTATCAAAAAGTTAATGTTTTTTTTTTGTTGAGCTTTGCTTTTTGAGTGATTTGCACTTTATGAAATCAAAATCAATCACAGTCGCATTCAAAAAGTAAACACAAGGGACCAATTTTGAATTCACCAACTAAAAAAATACGGGATACCGCAATCAATTTGGGAAACTAGTCCAAATCTTTTTCGGGCTCCTCATGATTTTGACTAATATGGGAGGGCTTCAATATGAACGGTGACATATTGATCCAGAGTCACTCTCAAGGTGTTGATGTTAACTCCCTCTTTGAGGACCTTGGGATAATTTGACCAAGCCAGCTTAGGGTATCTCCAATATGAAAATGTGTCTCATAAATTAAGGTCGAAAAATCATATGAGCTTCATATATGTAAGCACTGCACATAATCATCCAACAACGCCACATAATGCGCCCACAGATTTAAAAAAATGATTACTGTATTTTCACTCGTTTTAAAAGTGAAAATAACATCATCACTTCAGTTGGAGTATAGAGATTATTTTCATCGTTTGAGAACTAATACTGATGTATGTATACCACAACCGTATCATGTTCCAAAATGAGACCTCAAGTATCACACAAAACTTTAAATATAACAGATTATAAACACCTCAAAACCACCCAACACTTCAAATATAATGGACTGAACTTTCAAAAGGAAATAAAATTTTGGGTGGTTGAAATATAAATGTTATGTTGAGGTGGCAAAAAAATTATACTTAAAGTTTTGGGTGGTTGGTATGTAAAAATCCCTGCTGCTCTTTTTAAATGTATCACAGGAGCTCGCAGCCATGCTCACAACTTTACTAGCAAAACATTAGAGCAATGGTCTCAGTCCCGTAAGCATGACAGTATATTATCATAGAAAGAAAGAAATACCACGGAGATTTTTATTGAGCTCTTCTTTCATAGTTAAAACATAGAAAACAGGAACTTGGATAATAGCCATGCAGAAGTGCTTACCAGAGAAAAAGTTCTCCCTTTCCGGGAGATTGTTGCAATTTTGGGACGTAGGTGGCCAGAGACCAGACATCAGACACCGGCTTGTAAATCCAGGCCAGTTTAAACGCAAGAAATCAATTTTCAGATTAGAAAACTTGCGTGGGACAAAATAGAAAGTAGTAAATTTTACACGTTGCGTTTATTAAATTCGGGAACATCGATCTCCAAATTTGAAAAAAAAAATGGTTTTTTTTTATATGTAAGAGCATGCAGAAACAATTTTTTAGCTCTACGATTTTGCGAAAAGAGTGATAAATCAAAGTCGGAGTGTAGAAAATAGATGCGAAACACTGACCTTTTTATTCGAAATGAAGGGGGAAAATAGCTCTGATGGAGTCGAGTAGGCGAAGAAATCGTAGGAATACGCTCGCCGAGGCCGTGTTTGATTCTCTGAGGTATCTGATTTTCAACAAAGATGAATTGTTAATTCCCTTTAATACCCTTTCCAGTTGCCGTTGGGTGGATGAAAAAAGGGTATTTTCATAAAATGGCAAAGCCCGGGGGTAAACCAGAAAAAAGACAGCCTCATCCACTTCTGGTTCTCGGTTCCCTCAGTCCCCAATAATACTCTGTGCACGTCAGCCGCCCAGAGCGTACCAGACAGCGGCTAAGGCAAAGTGGAGCTTGCAAGTTCACTCCTTTAGTGGCGCCGCGTCCGTTCTTCCGGTGAAGTAGAGATGATCAGTGCTGGATGCTTCGCCTGCGCCAATTCCATCCTCATCTCTCCTCCTACAAAATATTCTATTGCTTCCCCATACTTTCTTCCTATTCCCGACTACAAGGTTTCCTTCCAAAACCACAGCCTGCATAAACCCTTATCTGCTTCCAGCCCTAATTCAAATGTACAATCTTTCCGAGTTAATGTAAGTTTTCCTTCTCTTTCTGATTATATATATATATATATATATATATATATCCTTTGGTTTGTAATTTCCGAGATTTCATTTGCCGTTTCTACGCCAAGGCGAGCAAGAGGCTTGTTTTTCTTTCTAGTAAAATACAAGTGGCCATGAAGATAAAGGAGGAAATAATCCTGATTATTTTATTGGCGATTTGGCATGCGATGAAAGATGAGTTTCATTTTATAGCGGCGCGTAAAATTGGGAAAATCCTAAAAATGGATGTGTAAATGGAAATTAGGTGGTCTATTTTCCGCTAAGGCAGTCTGTATCTTGCATTGAAAGTACATTTTCTTTTTTTGGATTATCCATGTAACTCTAATCTTTGTGTGTACCTCTTACAGGCAGCGGGTTTTAACCCAAGCACAAAACCAAATAGCATTGTTTGCAGCGACTGTGATGGAAATGGTGAGCTAATTATCAAACTGCTTCTTTATGTTTGTAGCTTGAAACTGACAGTTGGAAATTACTACTTAATATAAATGTTGGGCACTAAAATGATGCAAAGTGTTTGAAAGAATTTGGAAGTGAGTCAATTCATCGGCGTTGTTGTGACTTGTTTCTGATGGAAAGAATTTGGAATTGATTCAAAACCAGGTGGTTTTATTATGACCTGTGCCTAGTTTGGAATTATTCCTGCTTTTTCTTGGATGAAATCTTGACATATTTGGCATATTAATTATTTTCCCTACTTTTGGTTTAATCTTGAAAACATTAGGATTATAGTTAACGCCCACTTTTAAATAATAACAAAAATGACAACCTCAGCACCTTCTCCCAATCACTTCAACAACAACGAGGGAGAGGTCATCAATGGCAAAAATCCATGAAATCTGAAAGTTTCACTGCAAAGCTAGTTTTCTTCCTCTAGATTTGCTCAAGTCATCTCAAAAACCATGAATCCATGATCACCAAGCCCATATTCTCTTTTCTAGCTTGACTCACAGTGGATCTACTCCATCTCCCTCACTTTCTCCAATTTCCATCATTTCTCAATCTCTGGCTACCATCCAACCTAGATCACAAGAACTTGCCTGCCCACCTCAAGCTGCCTCTACCCGATTCATCTATATCAGCCAACGTCCATGCTAGTCACAGTTAAATCCGACCGTTCCTCCTCTCTCCTCATGTCCACCAAGATCTATTAACTTCATTAACAAAGTGCTAGATTAGGTAAATAATGATATTTAGATGTTATTTATGTAAATTCTAATATTTTGGGTGCATGTGTTTAAATCCCCCTTGGTTTATTTCTTCCATTTGCACATGCCATTTTTTCATCTACTAGAATAGGTAATAGATACATTACCTATGAATACATAACTTTTTCTCTCTTCATTTTCTATATGGTACTATAGCATGGAATTCTTACATTGTCTCTTCAATATTGACCTCTCTTCGAGCAGACTTTACCATGTCCAATCCACATCCGAATCTAGTATGACCAATCCACCAACGACCATTGAATTATCAGGCTCTAGCACTATTTCTCTCTTTGTGCAAATCATCAACATAAAATTGAATGTAACATGTTACTTCATTGCTCTGTACGGCCAAGATTTGAATCAATTCAATGATCATGAGTGGAAATTAATTGTGGATTGAAATCACAAAAGAAAGATGGTGGAAGATTACCACCTCGTAGTGTTGTCTTTGTTGAAGCAAGGGGAAAGAAAGTTGCACAAACGTTATGATTTGAAACAAGGAAGCAGTTGTACTCAGACAAATACAAATCAAGTTCTGAAAATTGAAGGTTTAGAATTGTTGATGTTGTTTCTCACCCAATATGGGAAAAAGGCCAAATAATAATTTTAAAATTACTGAAAGTTTTGATGATTGTGGAAAATGTTACTTTATTTTTTAATAAAACTTTGAAAAACATAATGGAATTCTAATCAGAAATAGTAGGCCAAAGTGATTCTAGAATTTCAATAACCCAAAAGACATTACAAAATAATGAATAATTAAGAATCATGAATGGGTAATTAAATTTTATAATCAAGCCATTCAAAGTAAATTTGTTTACAAAGAATATTTTTTTTATATAATGAATAATTAATGATAATTAGCACTATTATCTCTAGGCTAATTTAGTTGATTAAGTGGATTCATGTAAAGTAATTGCTATTTATGGTGATTTAGCCGCATAACAAGTACACATACATACGGGACTAGGATTGAGCGAGTTTAAGGCTCGATTTGGCTACAGCTTCGAGTCCAAACAGTGAAAAATGAGAGAGGATGATTGAGCTAGTGAGTGAGAGTGTCAATGGTGAGCACTGGCAATGAATTGAGCGAGCAACATTGGATGGGGGAAACAACTGTAGATTCACTTGTGATTGAGCTGTTCAAAGTGACCACAGTGTGAGGGGGAAAAAAAACCATTACCCCAATCTCCGCAAATAAATGTATCATGGCCAGAGGTGGTTTTTAGATATGTAATGCTTCCAAAATTGTCTGCTCATGCATAAACTTCTACTTGAATGCGTCGCTATTTTTAAAATAATATACCTTTATTAAGTTTTAGATACCTTAAGATTTCATATGTTGTTTCAAAATGATTCTACCTTGGTGAATGCATGAATTGAATTGATCTGCTCCTAACAAATGTTATGATATGATGAGTATGAGATAATTTGAAAAGTCATCCAATGTGTCTTTGGTATTGGTCAACATTGACCGGATCACTAATTCTAGCAAGTAGCTTTACATTTGATTGTTTGTTATAGGTGGTATGGTCAGCTTGGCTCTGATAACACCTATCATCTTTTACAACTTCCCAAATTATTAGAACCACATCCAAGGGGATTGTTTAAGATTCATATTTTGATTTGTGAAAACTCTATCTTCATCAAGCTTCTACTTAAGCCTTTGAGTTGTGCTCAGCTAGACTTCTAAATATTTATTTAAAAGACATGCCTTATATACAATTGATATAGGGGCCAATTGTAATTCGTGTCTTAGGACAATACAATCTTTATAAAGTTTATATTGACAAATAGAGCAAAGGTTTTTTAACCGTCAATTTATTCAATTTTGAAGGTTTGCATAAAATCTTTTTGCTACAAGTCTATTGTTATCCCTCTCTATGCTACCATCAGCCTTGCACTATGCTTTAAATTCCCATTTGCATCCTACAACATTTTTGTCTTTAGACTTATTTACTAACTCATATGTACCATTCTTTTCCATAGCATTTATTTATTTAATTACTGCTAATCTCTAGTTTGGATCATCCAAGGCTTCCTTAATAGTTCTAGGTGCAAACATGGTGATGTTTTTGAAGTAAATGCTTTATGCAACTTGAAGAATATCTCATAATATAAATATTTTGCAAGAGAATCTAATATATTGAATTGACCTGTTTCTAGAAGTTTAGATTGAGTTTATGGTAGAATGGATTGAAGTCTTTATCTATTTTTGAAGTCCTCTATGTAACTTGAAGCTCAGATATAGGAATAGGTTATTTTTTTGCATGTATTTTTTTCTTATGTTCCCGATTCATTACTATTTGGAAATTTGGCTAGGATATCTTTCATTTTCTATATATTGAACATTTTCTTGCTTTGAAGAAAAGTGTGGAGATGAGAGAATGAGTTTGGTTAGGGATTTGGCATACGTGTCAATGACATAAAATGGTGTGCGCGGTGACCCATGAAACTGTGTGGCATATCCTCAACGTCCTTTGCATGGCATGGTACGGCGCACCAAAATGGTGTGCGCCATTTGTGTCATACATGGGCAATGATGCGTGACATATCGCTCCCATGACACATATTAAATTGATTTTCAAGATTTATTATGAAAAAAATAAAGAGAAATTTATGTTTGTACAATTCAATTCTTACATATTTGCATAGATGTTATGTAAACTTTAATATTTATATAGCACTCAAATTTTTGACATCACAAAAAAATATCACTAATACTTTTTTTTTTTAAATAAAACTCACCTTTTCATGAATATATTTTGATGTGATTAAGCAATAAAATTTGTTATATGTAAATATTAAATTTAAGGTGTTGAATATATAAATATATAAGAATTGTGTGGTATGCATGTTAATTTCACTATATATATATCACTATATATATATATATCACACACACACACACACACACACCCACACGCACGCGCACGCGCACACACAAATAAACATACATGCATAGATGTATTACTTGTATACATATATGGAACCCACAATAGTGAGCTTCACTCGTTTGATCAAAATGATGATGAAGTTCATATAAGGTTATATGATGTTGAAGAAAAAAACCAGACTTTTTTTTGACTTGGAATGATGATGATAATGGCTTAGATGATTAATTTAATTGCTTATCAAAATATTAAATTTGTAAAAAAAATTATATTATTTTGAATATTAAACGATTAATGTATTGAACACTTGAATTTAAATATTATTTCTATTATTTTTATTATCATGTTTTTTTATCTTGTAATTTAGTATTATTTATTTTTTTAATATTTTTAAAATATTTTAAGTCATTTAAAATAACGCACGCCATGATATGTGTTATGTGGCATGACTTCCCGGAACTTCTATGCTAAAAAAATTTGAAATATAATTTTGAAAATAAGCCTAATGTGAAACAATACTTTTTATTACAAATATGGTGGTAATCTTGGGGCACTCCATGCATCACTACAAATAAGTAAAAGGTTTTAGCGGCATAATAGGGTTTTGTAAGGAAAGTGGCACAATAACTCAATAGATTAATGAAACCTTTCATATTTAAAGATAGAAAATATGAAAAATTCAAATAATGAAACAGATATTCAAGATATGGAAACCTGGATGCCATAGTTTAAAATGTCAAAGCATTATTCGTTATTTAGAATAGTTTTACTTGGTAACACTACCATAGCGATTTTGTTGTCAAATAGACATTTTCAAAATGCAAAACGAATGTATATGTGAAAGGGTTAGTTTAGCTCCAGTGGCAAACAATATTAGAGAGAATTGTCTTAGATGGCTTTGTCACATTAAAAGTCGCACCATCTGATGATCCGGTTAGGAGAGTAGTTGTTTTAAAATTTAACTTATGTTAAGAAAGGTAGAGACATACATAAAAGGACTCTGGCATATTGTATAAAAAATGATCTTAATTTATTAGAGTTAAATGAAAATATAACACTTAATAAGTCACGATGGAGAAAAAGGATTCATGTAGCCAACCCACTTAGTGGGATAAAGGCTTGTTTTTGTTATTGTTGTTGTAGTATTGACCATCAATCATCCTAGCGTTATGTATCCTCCTCGATTTTATCCTTCTCGATTTTTAGTCCTAAAACTCATAATGATACCCTATATTCTCTAAAGGACCAAAATTTCTTTTTTAAGTTTATGTTTGATATCAACCATATTGATTTTATTGAATTAGCATCACTATTCCTATAACATCGAGCATGTCTCATTAATTTTATGCTAAAGAGTTTAACGATTCCTGAATCAAATAGGTCGGCAATATTTAAATAAGTCTTCTAAATTATTGATCCACTTTAAATATTCTTTAATGTCTTATTATTTGTCAATTCTTGGAATATAATTTTATACTTAATTTTCATATTCTTGTTGCATAGAATAATAGCTTGGCTAAGTACTATTCATTCATAAGTATATTTTAAGTTCATAATTGTTGAATTTGAATCTGTCTCATGAATCATACGTATGGAATAGAGCATACTACAGGAGAGAGAGAGAGGGAGAAAGAGATTGCACAGTAATGAACAGTAGAATGAGTGAACTGTATAACCTTTTATTCATGAAATGTTCCCCTATTTATTGACAAATGGGGTATAACATATGAAGTTACATTTATGCCCCTACTTAATTAGGGGTTGTATAGGCTAAGTATTTTACCCCTATGGGCTTAGTGTCTCATTGCTCTTTGGCTCGGTCGGTTGGACTAAATAGGGCTTTGATGAGTTTTGCAGGTCGGTTGGATGCGACGATGTCGCCGCTCAAATAAATTTATACTACTGGTCGGCTCGCTGATCGTGGGTCGATGGAACTGATATGGTCTGTTGAATTATGATGATCAATAAGCATAGTCTGGTCGTCGTCCTTGATCGATCCTCCATCCCCACCAGGGAGCTTCTGTCGACAAGATGAAGATAGACCTTCAGGCTAAGAGGGTGACTTCCCGTAATCCAATAGATAGCTTTCCCTTAAACTAGAAGATTCTGCCAGAATGGTTGAGACATGTTATATGCACTTGATATCATTGGGAGAGACGGTCGAATGATTCTGACATGACAATCTTGGGGGATCGATTCTCCCTAGGATTGATTTCGCCGTAATGATAAATTTGAGTGACTTTTTACCTATCGTCTGAATGAGCCGCTCGGGCTGATAGTACTTCGACTGCTCGTGCGGTTTTATGTGGCCTCGGTTTCGTTGTGTCATATTGGGTATTTGGTTTGCCAATCAATTTTTTGTTGGGCCCTCTTGAGTTTATGGTCTTTTCTCTTGGACCATAAGATCTTCTCGAGATTCGTGCTGACAACTCCTTGTCTACAATAATGCAATTAGGGTGATGCAATGGTTGAAGATGGTACAAAAAATAATTAGGGTTTACAGATCAAATATTGCTTAATGCACACAATTTATTTTCTTATATGTTAACTTAAAAAATACAATAAAGTAAAAAAACAGTAATGATAAAATAATAAATTAAAAAAACCAACGAGAAATTACACAAAATACTAGTTACTGAGCTTTGCTATAGAACAAAGCCAGGAAGGAAACCAGTCGTCTGAGTCCAACCATGTTAAAATATCGAATTTTAACTATAGCAGGAAATATCGCATGTAGAAGGAACTTGGTAGCATCCGAGCGCACAAGGCAGCTGAAACTAAGGAAGGAGAGGGTAACACAGGGAAGGAGATAAGAGGTGCAGATAATTGGGGAAAATATTTATTGGACATGGTTTTAATCTATGTAGCGCTATCTCTGTATTATCTTTTGCTGAAGCCGGAAAGTTGTTTTGGAAAATAGATGAGCTCATTGTTACTGCAGACCTCGGCAGATTACTCTCTTGCTAAATCTTTGAAGTGCTAAAAGGTTGATGTTCCTAAAACTAAAATTTTACAGGTGCAGTATTATGCAAGCAATGCAAAGGAAGTGGAGTAAACTCTGTTGATCACTTCAATGGCCAATTTAAGGCTGGAGAATTATGCTGGCTTTGCAGGTACACCATTTGATCGACCAAAATAAGTGCATTGAATCTTCCAAATTTTCTTTTAGATGCATATATAATTTTTCGATTGAAATTTGTATGTGTATAGCTTATTCTATTAGTGAGGCCGTAGAGGTTTCTTTTTTGTTCAGTCATTATCTGTTTTTTTTTTTTTTTTTTGTTCAGTCATTATCTGTCATTATCTGTTTTTTTTTTTTTATTATTGCAGGGGGAAACGGGATATCTTATGCGGTAACTGCAATGGTGCTGGCTTTATTGGTGGCTTTATGAGCACATTTGATGATTAGAACGTTAACTATAAATGTGCCATTGGTTTGGTTAATGTGTGATGGAATACTTCACCTGAAACTCACATGTTCTACTTCTTATATAGAATATTTCTATTTTCTCAGCTAAAGGTCCTGTCTTTAATTATGTTCTGCAAGTTGTTATGGTAAAAATGTCAAGTATAGAACTTAATCCTATTAAAACCAGGCGTCCATAGTTTGAAAAAAAGGCTTATTCAGCGTTTTTTTTTTTTTGGCTTTGAAATAAAACCCGTGGCATAGATCAGATGAGAAATGATCTGATATTCTTATACTGTGATTGATGTTTTGGTAATTGATTCTTAGGAACTACAGGAGCTTTTTAGTGAGCCTTTAGCTCCCATTACTTGTTCTACATGCAAATAAGAATGCATAACTAATGCAGACAACAAAAGTTTAGTGTTTATGTATAATTTAATTTTTAATTATTTGATGTAAAACTAAACTAAAAACCTTATGTGTCTTAACAAACTCGTCATTCTGTCATTTTATTTGTGATGGATAACAAATTAACCTTCCATTGTTCATTCAGTAGGAAATTACTTGCAGAACTCTTGGTATTAGTGTTATAGATATGCAATCAGTAACTTAATCTTAACTTGAAGGTCAAGATCAACCAAACTATCAACAGTAATTCGCATATTCTCATACTTCGACTCATATTTAGCTCATATGAAACTGCAGGGAGCAAGCAAATCCTACAATGAATTCCTTCAAAAAACTATTTTAGGGGAATGTTATATCTTCAGAAAAAATATTACATCAGTACCACGCACGTAGAGGAACGTGCGTACCCAATGAAATCACGCCACGATATCCCGCGCGACGCAGAAAAAAAACGGCGCAGTAACACGGTGAATATTCCTCCCCGTGTTATTCATGTGTTATTGTGTGTTATTCATGTGTTATTGTATCATGAGAATAGTCCTGGTGTTATAATAACACAATAACACATGAATAACACTTAAATAACACACAATAACACAAGAATAACATGGGAGAAAATATTCCCCCGTGTTACTGCGCCGTTTTTTTCTCTGTCGGGAATATTTCCCGTGTTATTCAAGTGTTATTGTGTGTTATTCATGTGTTATTGTATTCTGAAAATATTCTTGATGTTATAATAACACAATAACGATACAATAACACATGAATAACACACAATAACACAAGAATAACACGAGAGAGAATATTCCCCCGTGTTACTGCGCCGTTTTTTTCTCTGTCGGGAATATTTCCCGTGTTATTCAAGTGTTATTGTGTGTTATTCATGTGTTATTGTATTCTGAAAATATTCTTGATGTTATAATAACACAATAACACATCAATAACACATGAATAACACACAATAACTCATGAATAACGTGCAATAACACATGCATAACACACGCGGGAATATTCCCCGTGTTACTGCGCCGTTTTTTTTGCTCTACCGCGCGAGATGTCGTGGCATGTTTTGATTGGCTACGCACTTTATTTTTACGTGCGTAGTACTGATGTAATATTTCTTCTATATCTTCATTCCCTATTTGATAAGATTTATTTATTGAGGCAGCTACATATATAACAATCAAATTTTGGCTATTTTAATCAACACCTTTCTATTTCTATTTTTCAAATTCGTACCTAAATATTAAAATTCATAATAAAACTTTAACCCAAAATTTTCACTGTTAACGGTTTGAACTTAGCACACATAATTGATTGTTTAAAAATAATAATAATAATAATATTTTGAGTGATATGTCTATAATTTTCTCTCTTTATTTGCGATCACAAATCTGAATGCTAAACAAAAATCAATAGAAACATATCATATTTTCACGTAGGGAGAGTGCTCGAATTCGGCATCTTTGAATTCTTTGTTTTGTGTCCAAGCACATAATTAAAACATCCTCGCATTGCATATTTTTTTTAAAGAAGCTCATATGATTTGGATCCCGTATACCACAAGTTGATGGCGGACTATCAGTTATGCCAAAGCTTATTCTTATGATGCCAAATGAAGGACATGCAAGCAACTGAATCTGATAATTATTAACGTTACGTATAACTCATGAAAATTTGGCATCACAAATCCAAATCTATAGTGTAGGATATATGCCAGAAAACGTATATTAAACATTATACAGAATACATTTATTCGTTGTCTTAGCCAGAGAAATTATTCATCATGATGAATGTATGACATTCATATATCATTTAAGGCTGATCAGAGAACTCCAAGCAAGAAAGGTCGGAATTTGAATTCCTTCAAAATCCTCCTCCCCCGAACAACATCACATAAAAACATGATAGATACAGTAAGAAGAAGAGAAGTCACTCATCATGTGAAGCTGTCACCGCTTCGCTGGTAGCAGTGGTTGTGGTGGCATTCGTGTTGATGCGCCTGCAGTTGTTGAAGCCATACCAAACTCCAGAGGGGATGGGAGAGCCATAGTAGAAGGTAAGATAGCGGCCATAATAGGGATCATAGACCTCCACCCATTCAGGGATCCAGCCATCGGGGCCGTCTCGCCATAAGTAGAGATAGCAAATGCCGTAGCCACATGGCCCCGCTATGTCGTAAGTGTCGGTGGAGCACCGCTCAAATGTTCTACTTCCTGGATCATCCAGGCGCGGTGCATACACCTGAAATACAGACAACATATGCATCGTTCTCAAATGTTATGTTAGGGCTGTCAAAAAAACTTGTTGTTCGCGAACAGCTCATATTCGGCTCGTTCGTTAAGTAAATGAGCCGAACACGAACAAGTTTTTAAAGCTCGAATTATAAACAAGCTGAACACGAACAACTCTTTGTTCGCTCGTGTTCGGCTCGTTTTAGCTCGAAATTAAAAAATATATATAATTATTTATATAATAATATATTACATACATTATTTATATAATAATATTTTATATATATTTATATCTATGTTTATATCATAACATGTCGTGCGGTAATGTGGTTAGTGTCTTCTTTTGTATATATTTTATCAAGGTTCGAATCCCACACTTTACATTTATTTTTTCAATTTAATTTTTACGAGCCAATTTCGAGCCGAACACAAACACGAATATTTAAATCGAGCAGAACATGAAAACACTGTTTATGAGTCGATTTCAAACACGAGCTATTTTGAACGAGCCGAACACAAGTCAAGCCTGAGCTCGCTCAAGCTCGGCTTGTTCACAGCCCTATGTTCTGTATCATATCCCTCTATTGTTTTTCAACAACATTCATAGAGAAAGAAAAACCTTAATGACAGGTATTGTAATTGGGATTGATGTTCCATTGATTGTTGTTATGGTGCTGCTATATTAATAAGTAGAGACCCAATTGCTTTAATCAGACTAGAAGCGTGTTAAGCGAATTAGTAATGGATCATTTGACTACAATAAAGCTTGCGTCGCAGCTAGTGGTTTTTCCCAAAAGCATGGAATTGACTATGTAAATCAACCCCTTCCACCATATATTAGGATATAGGAGGAGCTTCATGCACTAAGATCACCATTTTTATATAAAATTTATCATGAGGATAATTTCAATCCCACTGCCACACAAATTATTATAAAATTGTTTATCGTTTAATAGTAATAAAATATTTCATTTTTACCGCCACATTAGTGAAAAAGAAGTTGAGAAGGCTTTCAAGAAATATCGGACCTGATGATATCCCAAGTGAAGTGTTGAAATATTTAGGAGATTTGGGAGTTTCTTGGCTTACTAAACTCTTTAATATTATTTTAAAACTAAAAAATTAATATTATTTTAAAACTAAAAAGATGCTCGAGGAGTGGAGGAAGAGTATTTTGGTCCCCATTTTTAAGAATAAAGGCGATGCACAAAAGTATGCAAATTATAGCAGAATTAAGTTGATGTGTCGTATTTAAAAATTATGGGAGAGGGTAATTGAACATAGGTTAAGACATATTACAAAGATTTTTTATAATCAGTTTAGATTTATGTCGAACAGATCTACTATGGAAGCTATATATTTATTGAGAAGTTTGATGGAGAAGTACACAGAAAATAAGGAGGATCTACATATGATTTTATTGATTTAAAAACAACTTATGATAAGGTTCCAAGAGAAATCCTTAAGAGAAAAACAACTTATGATAAGGTTCCAAGAGAAATCCTTTGGAGAGTTCTAGAGAAGAAAGTTGTTGATATGACTTATATTCAAGTCATTAAAGATATGTGTTCGAACATTGTTACTTGTGTTCGAACAGAAGGGGGATTGACCAAATATTTTTCTATTTCAGTTGGATTACATCAGAGATCGGCTTTAAGCCCATATATTTTTCCTTTAGTTATTGATGTTTTTACTGGACATTTATAGGAGGAAGTACCTTAGTGTATGCTTTTCACTGATGATATCATTCTTGTGGATAAGTCTAGAGAAAGAGCTCAGGAAAAACTTGAATTATGTAGGTTTACATTGGAGTCTAAAGACCTTCCTTTGAGTAGAACTAAATCTGAATACATGGAATATAATTTCAACAGTAGTAACTCTAGTGACAGAATTGTAACTATGGATGATTAAATTATTAAAAGGTGTGAACGCTTTAAATATCTTGGGTCTATTGTTCAAAGTGATGGTGATATAGAGTGAAAAGTGATGGTGATATAGATGGGGATGTTATTAGTAGAAATCAAGTTGGTTGGTTGAAGTGGAGGAATGCTTCGGGAATATTGTGTCATAGAAAAGTACCACTCAGACTGAATGGAAAATTTTATAAAATGGTGGTGAGAACTACGATGCTCTATGACACAAAATGTTGGCCTTTAAAAGAGAAACATAAAATTAAGTTAAGTGTTGCCAAGATGAGAATGCTTACGTGGTTGAGTGGCCTTATGCTTAGAGACAAAATGTGAAATGAATATATTTGTGATAGGGTTGGTGTAGCTCCTATGGTGGACAAAATTAGAGAGGGTCATCATAGATGGTTTGGTCACATTAAGTGTCGACGATTTAATAATCCGATTAGGAGATTTAGATGTTTTAGATTTGACTTATGTTAAGAAAGGCAGAGATAAACCTAGAAAGACTTGGGCATATTAAGACTTGGGCATAGAGATAAACCTAGAAAGACTTGGGCATATTGTATAAAAATGATCTTAATATATTAGAATTAAATGAAAATATGACATTCAATAGGACGCGATGGAGAAAAGGATTCATGTAGCCGACCCCACTTAGTGGGATTAAGGCTTGCTGTTGTTGTTGTGTTGTTTGTATCATTTTGGCTACTATAAAAGAATGAAATTATTGAGGTTATTTGTCTTTTATGTGGATGATTTGATTATAATTGGTAATTATATTGATGAGATAAATAACGTTCATAGCCAACTATTTATTTGCTTTGAGCTGAAGGATCTTAGCAAGTAAAGTATTTTATTGCCATATAAATTTTGAAATGAACAATGATCATTTGTTTGTCATAGAAAATATTTAGTCAAGGATGTACGGATTGTTCACTAATAGATAAATGAATAATCTTCTGGAGACTAATTTGAAGTTAATTCGTGTTCAATTAGGAGATCAGTTGATTTGTTGGAAAGATGCAGTTGATTTGTTGGGAAGATGCATGGAAGGTAAATTGAAAAGATTGAACAGCTAGCGAGAGTTTCAATAGGATTGGCATGTTTCCGAAAGAAATCTAAGAATTTCCTCTATTCCATAGTGCAAGAATTTCATGATATGGTAAATAAACTAAAGATTTTGTGCCCTCTCAGTTCTAGTTCTATATATAAAAGAGAGGTTTATGTTTTGTCCCTAAACATTAAAATAGCTTGTGTTGTTGGCTTCTCTGTCAGCTAAAAATAATTCAAAATGAATTATTGAAAGAGACGTTATTTCTGTGTGGATCTTATTCACTTGATTGAGGTGTTATGGTATGGAGCCTGAACACCATAAGGCAACAGCAGCAGGCAGCACCAGGATTGCAAGACCGAAGGCTTCGCGCTTTAGCCAAGCTTTGAGCACCTCATGCGCCCAAACCGGGCACCCTTGCTCATGCGCCCAACAGGTCACCCCTGCTCCCAACTAGGCGCCCCTGCGCCATACTGGGCAGCCTTGCACCCAGGTAGGGCACTTATGCATCCACCTCTCGGGTTCGCGAGTTCCAGGCATTTTTTCTTCCCGAGTAGCTGGCGCTAAGGCGCCCAATTTCAGGCGCTAAGGCGCCCAATTTCAGGCGCTTATGTGCCCAATGATTGGTTGATGATTCGATTTAAGGAGCTTATTTCGAGCGGCGAATGTAGCAGTACCTGTGTGTGAGTTTTTCGACAAGTTCCTGGTGAAGGAGAGAAGAGTCGAAGAGGAAAATTTTGCATGTATTTCTTCGTCGGGTCGAGAGGGAGAAATTAGAGCGAGGTCTTGTAGGTTTCCTTGATTGTTAAGAGGAAATCTGAGTATATTCTCAGTAAAACTTTTTGGATTCATAGTGAAACTTTTTTATGATATGACTTCGTGGTTTTTTCCCGTTCTCGAATTTTTCCACGTTAAATCCTTATGTGTTTTTTTGGATTGTCTTCGTTTTGCTTCAGTTCATTTTTTTGTTATGGGTTTCTCGAGTCTGTGTGATCCTATTACGTGATGTGGTTTATTTTCTAATTGAACCTAAGCCACAGTAAAGTTGAAGGGGGTTGATTATTTTAATTATTTAACAAAAAGCAATATCATAATGGGTCGATTCAAGTGGGAGCAATGGCCGAGAAAACAATGTTTAAAGTGAAGAAATTCAATGATATGGCTTCGCATTCTGGATAATGCAAGTAGAGGATTTGCTAATTAGAAAAATTATATTTGTCACTACAAGAGATCATCAAGAAACCTGAATCTATGACTATGGAGGAATGAGAAGTGTTGGATTAAACGACACGAGGTTTGATATGGTTGTCTCTTCCCTCGTCCGTTTCATTCAACATTGTAAATGAGCAGCACTGACTAAGATGTGTGAAAAATCTTCTGGTTCAAATAAGATTTTCCTGTTAAAGAGGTTATTCAACATGAAGATGGTGCAAGACAGTTCAGTAGCAGAACATCTGAATAATTTCAATGCTGTAACGAGCCAGTTGTGTTCTGTGGGGATCAAGTTTGATGATAAAGCTAGAGCACTGGTGATACTATCTTCATTGTCGAATAGTTGGGATGATTTTAGTACGGCGGCGAGTAATTCTTTAGGGAATACGAAGTTGAACTTCGATGGCTTCGTGGATTTGATGTTGAATGAAGAAGTTCACAGAAAAGCAACGAATGGTAACTCTTCAAGTTCTGCGTTGAATTTTTATAACAGAGGAATGATTCTGGACAGAAATACAGGCAAAGGTAGATCCAAGTCCAGGAGAAGAAATTCCAAGTTAAATAAAGGAAATGACAGATGAGAATATTGGAACTGCGAAAGAAAATGACATTTCAAGAAGAATTGCAAAACACTAAGAAAAGTTGTGGGAGGACAAAAAAAGAATCTCTCTATAAATGTCTCCACTAGTAACATTCAGACTAACTCCCTGGTGTTATCCCTAGTTAGTACTGACTCTTGGATAGTAGATTTAGGTGTCTTTTTTCATGCGTGCCCCAATAAAGAGGTATTCAAAAACTATACTCAAAGCAACCAAGGAAAACTTTATCTGGGAGATAACAAGGCCTGCAGTAACGTAGAAAAGAGTAATCAGGTTGCCAAATGGAACAGCCTGGAAGCTTACTGAAGTTGGACATATTGCAAGTTTGAAGAGAAATATCATTTCTGTGAGCCAGGTAGCAAAGTCAGAACACATGACTACTTTCACAGGTAATTCATGAAAGGTAAATAAGGGGGTACTGGTGATGGCTCGGGGTAAGATTGAAGACACTCTTTACCTGATCAATGAAATGACTGATTTCTTTAATGTGGTTGGAACTAGGGTGAATGCAGGTCTGTGGCACCGTAGGCTTAGCCATATGAGCGAGAAAGATATGGAGTTCCTACTTTCTAAAAATAAGTTTCAGGATTTGAAATCAGTTAATTTGGATTTATCTGAAGACTGTATATTTGGTAAGCAGAAGCAATTCTCTTACTTTAAAAGTGGGTCGGAGATGAAGTCAAAGAAACTGGAGTTATTGTATACTAACATATGGGGAAAAATCCTACTTTAGTTCAGTCCATTGAGGGTTCCCACTATTTTGTCATGTTTTTATTAATGATCACAAGCAATGTATGGGTTTATTTGTTAAAGTAAGAATATGATATATTTGAAGTCATTAAGAAGTGGAAGGTTATGTTAGAAAATGAAATATATTTAAAGCTGAAGTGTCTTAAATCAGATAATGGGGGTGGGTACTGTGCTCACAATTCAGGATTTATGTGCTACAGAGAGGGTCAGGCATGATTTCACTTTCCCAATGACACTACAGCAGAATGTTGTGGCTGAGAGCATGAATAGAACTATCACAAAACGTGCTAGGAGCATGAGGCTGCATGTATGCTTGCCAAAAAAGTTTTGGTGGAAGCAATAAACACTGCAATTTATCTGATTAACAGTGGTCCATCAGTACCTTCGGAGGAAGGCTTTCATAAAGAAGCCTGGATTGACAAAAAGATAAACATATCTCATTTAAGAGTATTTGAGTGTTCTGATATGTGCATGTTGATGCAGGTTCCAGGAGCAAGCTTGACTCAAAATCTGTCAAGTGCACCTTCAATGGATATGGCTCAAATAAATTTGGGTACAAGTTCTGGGATTATCATATCAGAAATTTAAAACGAGTGGGGTGTTACTTTCAATGAAATAGAGATGTACAAGGACAAGTAGGCTGTCAATTTGGCTCGTTGTTTGCGAACAGCTCGTGTTCGGCTCGTCCGTTAAGTCTAACGAGCCGAACACGAACAAATTTTTAAGCTCGAAATGTAAACTAGCCGAACACGAACAAAAGTTTGTTCGCTCGTGTTCGGCTCGAATTGGCTCGAAAATAAATATATATAAATATACATAATACATATTCATAAAATTAAATATTATAAATTATAATTAATTAATTTTTTTAAAAAAGAAATTATCATATTTTAAAAAAAATTTCCTATAAATTATAATATATAAAAAAATATTAAGAATATTATATTACTCTTACTTATATACTATTATATATTTATAAAATATAAATTACATGTTTACTATAATATATAATAAACTGTACCCAAATAAACCCTAACAGCGCTCCCAATCTCATTCTCGTCTCCCGTCCGGTCGTCTCCTCTCAAATTCGCGATCGCGAGTTGCCGTCTGCCTTTCCCTCATTCTCCTCTGAAAATCGCGAAAGGCTTTTTGGTGCGAGAGCTTAGGGTTCGCCGTTCATGTTCGTCTGCTAATTTCTAGTTCTATTTCTCCTCGGATAGTAAGCGTTGGCTCGACTGCTCGGTTTTCTTGCTTGGTTGCTTGGTTACTTACTGAGGTGTTAGATTTGAGTATCTTTTCTCTATTGTTTCATATTTATCTTTGGATTCACCTCTTAGCTTAAATTTTCTGAAATTTCTTTTAGATTTACTTAGATTTTTTGAGTGAAACCTAATTTTTTAGGGTTTTGGCAGTGAAATCTCACATATTGCATTTAGATCTGGTTTTTTATGGATGAGATCTGATATAAGGGTTGTTGAAAATTAAAAAAAAAACTGATCTTTACTTCTCCTTCTCGTTAGTGTTGGCTCAATCAATTGGTCTTCTTGTTTGGTTGCTCAATATTCTTGGACGGCTGCTTGTTTGGATGCTTAGGTATGCCTCTTGTCCTAATGCAATGTTAAACTTAAAAGAATCAGTATATTACTTTCTCTACATCAATAGTTGAGAGGGAACAAAACCACTTCTTGAGAAGGAAATGATAGTTTATGGAAAATTAAAAGGATATTTTTTTCTTGTTATTACTCGAATACAGTCTTAGTTGTGAGAGTTTCTAGTGATGCTGAACACAAAATAATGATAGTGTTACTATTTTCTGAAGTTATGATGCATAACTGATAGTGATGTACTCAATGAAACTTATATACTTGTGACGTTGCCATGGCTGAGATTGTCTAGCTCCATATGAATGGGAGAAGAAGCTCACTAGAGCAAGAACTGCTCTAAAAAGAAGAAGAAGAAGATACAGGGTGAGAGGTAGAATCAGCAATTTACTTCATATATTTTGGATACAATTAAAGGACCATACAAAACTGGTGGTACAACCGTATGATATGCATAAAGCAATGTTACCCATATAATGACATAACTGATTCTGATATTACCAAGAACAAAAACTGTCATACATGTACATGAACTATTTTATTGATGTCATGTCATTCATAAATAAACACAGCTTTCAATGATATAAGTTCCAAGTGTACATGTTGATTTTTTTTTCTATATAATGAGTTATGTGTAGGTTTAAGAGTGATTTATGGTGCTATTATTGCAGTATTTGGTTTCAACAAAAGGCGCGAGGAAACGGAGGAGCATATGCTGTTCTTTTGAATGTTAATACTTTGATTTGCCATTGTCTAGTAGCAAACAGTCAATTTTCTCCATTTTGTTACATCTATGTCTTCACTTTTTAACTTTTTAACCTTGGGCAGCTCTTTCATTTGGTTGTGATATGATTAGGGCTGTCAATTTGGCTCATTGTTCGTGAACAGCTCATGTTCGGCTCGTTAAGTAGCTCATGTTCGGCTCGTTCGTTAAGCCTAACGAGCCGAACACGAACAAGAGTTTGTTCGCTCGCGTTCGGCTCGAAATGACTCGAAAAAAAAATTATATAACTTTTTATATAACAATATATTACATATATTATTTATATAATAATATATTATATATATTTATGTCTAAGTTTAAATCATAACACCTTATGTGGCAATGTGGTTAGTGTCTTCTTTTGTATATATTTGATCCAAGTTCGAATATCACACTTTACATATATTTTTCTCAATTTTAGTTTAACGAGCCAATTTCGAGCCGAACACGAACACGATTATTTAAATCGAGCCGAACACGAACACACTGTTCATGAGCCAATTTTGAACATGAGCTATTTCGAACGAGCCGAACACGAGCCAAGCCTGAGCTCGCTCAAGCTCGGCTCGTTTACAGCCCTAGATATGATGTTATTACTAGCTATTATTTGAATCATGTTTATGCATTTTTGACTTGGTGTTATGTCTACAGTGATATTAATTATGAGTTTTTGATTTCATTTACAGTGCAAATATGTCTGAACTTGATCTTTCACAATCTGAATCATCTAGCAATAAGTTGATAGCTATACCAGAAGCTCATAATAGCAACGAAAATGTCAATCTTACTTCGCAAGGTATAAAGCCAGAAGAAGTTCCTCATGTTGTCATAGATAATAACATTGAAGAAGTCGCTACTAAGAATGGTAGGAAAAGAAAGTCTACAGTGTGGGAGCATTTTGTGGAGGCTACATTTCCAATTAAGGGGGTCGCAACTTCTTTTTGGCAATGCAAATGTTGACGATCGAAATTTCATAAATCTAAAACAAGAATCACTTCTCAACTTCTACGTCATGTTAGAGAATGTGTACAAATCAAAATTAAAAGTAAGAAAAACGATGATCTTTTTGAAAAAAGATAAAAAATGCTAAATTTTATGTCACTTGAACTTGGTGCAGATATTGAGATCTCAGTATTTCATGATCAAAAAACCTACGATCTTTCATGATCGTATTTCATGATCAAAAAACCTACGATCAACATAAGGTTAGAGAGATCATTTCTAAAATGATTATAGTGCATGAGTATCCGTTTAATATTGTTGAACATACATAGTTTAATATTCTTTTGAAATCCTTGAATCTTAATTATGAGAAAGTTTCAAGGAATACAATAAAAAATGATTGTATGAAGATTTTTTAGTTTGAGAAAGAGAAGTTAAAAAAACAATTTAGGGATATTCATAGGTTTTCATTAAGATCTGATTGTTGGACTTCAAATCAAACAATCGGCTATATGTATCTAACTACTCACTATATTGATCATTTTTTTGAAGATTCAAAAACGAATCATCAATTTCATTGAATTGGATCCACCTCATGCTGGTACATTCATTTGTGATGCAATTTCTCATTGTTTGTTAGATTGGAAGATACAAGATAAAGTATCTACTATCACTTTAGACAATGCTAGTAATAATGATGTTGTTGCTAGCTTGTTTCATTCAAATTTTATGACAAGAGGGAAACTACATTTTAAGGGGCATTTTTTTCATGTTCATTGTTGTGCGCATAGTTTAAATATTATGGTATAAGTTAGCTTAAAAGAGATTCAAGACATCATTTATAATATCTGAGAGACTATCAAATATATAAAGAAATTGCCGGCAAGGTTGCATAAGTTCGTTGACATAGTCAAACAATTAGGGATATCAACAACAAAGGGTTTGTGCACTGATGTTCCAACAAGATGGAATTCAACATTCTTAATGCTTGAATCTGCTCTTATTTTTCGTAATGTGTTCACTCACTTTGCTGATCAAGATAATAATTTCAGTTGGTTGTCTTCAGATTCAGATTGGGAAAGATATGATAAAATCAGAAAATTTCTTGCTATTTTTAATAATGTGACAAAAATGATTTCAGGTTCTTCCTACCCCACTTCAAATATTTTTCTACCCGCTGTGATGCATATAAAGAAATTATTACTAGATAAGTCATCTTCTTCTAATGAGTTCAACAGAAACATGACTTTAGCAATGAAAGATAAATTTGATAAATATTGGGGTGAATGTAATCTCTTAATGCCTATTGCAGCTGTTTTAGACCCTCGCTTGAAAATTAAGTTTATACAGTTTAGTTTTGCAAATACATATACATCTATTAAGTCAGACTCTAAAATTCAACAAGTTGAAGAAGTTTCGTGGAAAATTTATAATACTTACGCAAGTGATATTGCAAGTTCCAGTTCTACAAGTGACAATGTTTCATCAAAATTGTCAAGTGATTCCGTTAATCCAGAAAGTTTTCATTGCATGCTCGCATTTATTGATTTTGTTGTTTCATCTGGTTCTACTCAACCATCAAAATCAGATCCACAAGTCTATCTAGATGAGGGTCTTTACTTGCCAAATCAAAATGACAAATTTGATATTCTAGAGTGGTGTAAGTTAAACACTCACAAATATCTTTGCTTGTCCAAAATGGCTAGAGATATACTATCAATCACAATAACAACAGTTGTTTTGGAATCAACATTTAGTACCGGTGGAAGAGTTCTTAGTGATTATAGAAGTTCGCTCTCGATAAATACGGTGAATGCATTAATATGCACTTCTAGTTGGATTAGATCTTCCACAAGTAGTTTTAAAACTCCTTTGATAATTTTCTCTCAACAATTAGTTTTTATCACTTATTTTTCCTCAACAATTAGTCTCAACAATTAGTCTATGTTTTCTTATTCCTACATAAGAAGACTATTCATAGGCTTAAAAATCTCTCAAAAATTAGTTTTTAGCATATGTTAACCTTTTAATTTTATGTTCTTCTCATTTTATTTTTTATATATCTTTTGTTCCAGCAAGAATTAATGGAAGAGGAACACCTTCAGGTGACTTTACCATAGTAGATTGATGGAGGAACAACTTCAAACACGTCTTCTAGTTGAGTTTTGGGCAAGCTAAACTTTATGTTTTGTTGATGGAATTATACTTTATACTTTGTTGATGAAATTATACTTTATGCTGAACTTTATGCTGAACTTTATGCTTACTGTGAGCTTTGAGCAATATGATATTTTTTTGTCATGAGTTCTAAGATATAATGTTAATCTAGCATACGGTGTGGACATCTTGTTTGAATAAGCCTACAATTTTCATATTTTCCTTAAGTTGATCATATATTCTAACCATTTTTAGCTTCTAACAATATATTCAGTCCTCAACTCATCTCTTCTTTACTTTCTCCTACTCAGATGTTGTTCTTAAAGGATGGTTACCTTGGACATCTCTCTATTTGCATGCTAGATATGATTCATATCTATATTAAAATGACATGTACGTGACTGATGCGGATCATCAAATGCTATGTAGTATAAATCATGTGGAGAAGAAGTTTTTCTTATTTAAAATGATGTCTTAGATGATTATTCTTACTCTTAGTTTTGGAAGACAACACAAGTTTGCAACCATTTTAAAATAAGAATATGAAATGATGTCTTAGATGATTATTCTTACTCTTAATTTTGGAAGGCAACGCAAGTTTGCAATCATTTTAAGATAAGAATATGAAATGATGTCTTAGATGATTATTCTTACTCTTAATTTTGGAAGGCAACGCAAGTTTGCAACCATTTTAATTCATCTTTAAGGTCCTCAATCTACTTTCACTAACATTTGTTGCCAGAAAATGAGACGATGGGTCAGCAAATCTTGAAAAGTTAAGGTCTAAACTACAAAGGATTATTCTGTTGGCTATCACTGGAGTATAACCTCTAATCACATGTGTGCTTTATATTTGTTACAGGGAGGATGGTCATACAATTCAATCCATTAACCATGACGTTTCAAAATGTAAATTACTACATTGATGCACCAAAGGTACTCTTAAGCTTTCATCATTTCTTCTACAGTGCCTCCTATTTTTCATTCAATCACTGTTGTTGGCACAAGCTTGCAAATTTATTGGAGAAAATGTGATTGAAACAGTTATATTTGAAGTTTGAGCAATGATCTACCACGTGCCATGAATCAAGCTAGGTCTTTTCCATGAATTTGCTAGTAAATTTTCTAAATCTACCACGTGCCATATATAGTAACCTAATACAAATGACATCTAAATCTGCATTCTTTGAATGCTATACCATAGGCCTTGGAGTATGTTTTATTCCTTACCATAATGCTAATTTTCAATTGTATGTTTCTCATAATGCAGGATGTTTATTTGAGTAGTTGATAGTGTAAAAAATTGTCAAAGGTCTTGCATCTTTTTTTACAGGCGCTTGACCTAATTCGTGGTAAGAACTTTCTGATGCTGATGGATTCTGGTTTGGAGGGGCATTTCTCAAAAGATGATGGAACTGAGA
>NW_018165532.1:441438-447276 GCF_001263595.1 Phalaenopsis equestris
AAGTTGAAGTCGATGCATTTTCATTTTTGTTATTCTTAAAGCTTCAAATTTTAAATTTATGCTTGTTCATAAAAGGAATTTTCATATTTACATATCTAACACCTAAACTTTAATATTTATACCACCCAAATCTTTCATATCACATCAAAAATACCACTTTTTTTAACTTAATACATAGGAATCGAGTGGTATGTGTGCAAATCATCCTAATTTTTTTTTTTCATTTTCTTTCATCCAATAACAAGCTCAATGAGCAATTTTTCTGAGTTGCTTCATACTCTGTATAAATCAGTCTTGATTTGAACAGGGCTAGCTTCTTTCCATTTGCAAATAATGTTATTTGAGAATATATAAATTTTTTTTTCTGCATTTATTCTGATAAAAATAAACTCAATTTTTTATGTTATAATTTTTATTTATTGTCTTGCGGATGAGGACTAGAGGAAAGATGCAGCTGATTTACCAATCACAAGGAGCTCAAATTCAAGATCTGAAACAAGATAACTCTGAAGACTCTAGCTATGCCTGCAGCACCAGTTCATGGAGTCAAACTAACAGTTTCTCTTGATACTTCAAGTTTCAGCAGCGATATGTTAAATTTCACTAACAAGAAGGCAGAGAGAAAGCATCAACATAAGAACAACAGCCGGGAAAGAACTACTGCAATTCTTGCTCCAATGGTGTGAGCTCTAGGTTTACAGAAATTAGTTTTAGTAATTTGAGTTGTATGTAAAGCATAAGAAGAATTAAATGTTCAATACAATTATTTTTAGATTTAGATTTTTATTTGTATTTTTTGTACTCTTGTTTAGTTTGTACATTTTAAAATTTATAATAAATTGATTCTTATTTTTTAAGTTTTTGTCAAATAATATTAATATTCTTGTATAAAATGTTGTAATCAATTTTGTAAAATTTTTTGAATTCATCATTTTTTTAAGTTAATAAATCTCTGAATTTTTTTGTGAAATTTGTCCTTGAAAAATTTTTAGACAAAATTATTATTATTTTTTAAAAAATAATATTTATTAAATAATTTTATATTTTAACGAGTCATTTTCGAGCCGAACACGAACATAAAAAAGTTATTCGAGCCGAACACGGCTCGCTCAGGCTCGGCTCGTTTACAGCCCCAAGGACAAGATCAGAGCGCATGACAAGACATCAGAAACTGCTGAAGAGTTTAAGTATGTTGAGAAAGTAGACATTAATGATCGGGAGGGTGGAGAAAGAAGTAGTGTTCAACCAGAAGGAGTACTGGAAGTTCCTCAGTCACCTGCTACTGAAGTCAGGAGATCCAGCAGAGTGATACGACCCATACACGGGTATTCTTCTTCGTTATACTATTTGTTATTAACCGATAATGGTGAATTAGAGTGCTTTGAAAAGGCCATTTAGTTAAAGATTCAAGCGAGTGAGAGCTTATCATGGATATAGAAATGCAGTCTTTGGAGTTAAATAAAACTAAGGATTTAACGGTATTATCAAATGGCAAAAGAGCATTACACAACAAGTGGGCTTACAGACTGAAAGATGAGTCAGATGGTAGCAAGCACTACTAGGCAAGGCTTGTCGTGAAGGGTTTCCAACAAAGAAATGAGTAGATTATACAAAGATCTTTTCCCCAATGATGAAAATAACAACTGTCATGGTTGTGTTGAGTCTGGTAGTAGAAGAAGATTTACATCTAAAGCAGGTGAAAGTAAAAACAGTTTTCTTACATGAAGATCTTGAAGAGGAATTGTATATGCTCCAACCACAGGGTAACAAGGTTTCAAACAAAGAAGATTGGGTTTGCAGATTGAAGAGCATATATGACTTGAAGCATACGCCAAGATAGTGGTACAGGAGGTTTGATAGGTTCATGTCAGACAGTGGAGACATGAAGATTCAAACAGACCAATGTCACTTCATCAAACACTTCAGTAATTATTTTATCTTGCTTCTTTTGTGTGTGAATGACATGCTGGTTGGAGAGGCGGATATAAAGAAATCAAAGACTTCAATAAAAAATTATCAAGTGAGTTTGAGATGAAGATTTAGGTCTAACCAGAAAGATCCTCAGGATGAGAATCAGCAAGAATAGGAGTGCATGAATACCGAAATTGTCTCAGACTGAGTATGTTGAGAAGATCTTACATAGGTTCAATATGAGCGAAACAAAAGCAATTAGCACTCTCTATATGTAGTCACTTCAAACTATCTTAGGAGTTATCCCCTAACCCTGAAGCAGAGCAAGCACAAATGAAGAGAACTTCGTATGCTACAGCAGTTTAAAGTTTGATGTATGCGATGATTTGTACTATACCAGATATTGTATATGCAGTGCGAGTGATCAGCAGGTGTGCAATCCAAGCAGACATTATTGGGAGGCGGTAAAGTGAATTCTTAGGTACTTGAGGAGAACAGTCAACAAGATATTTTGTTATGGAAGTGCAGAGATCAGTCTACAGGAATTTATAGATTCAGATCTGGCAGAAAATGTGGATAGTTGGATAAGTACAATGGGATATACCTTTACATTGGGGAACACAACGACGAGTTGAATTTTCAGGTTACAGAAGATCGTTGCACTTTCAACTACGGAGGTCGAATATATTGTTATCACTAAGGCTAGCAAGAAGATGATTTTTCTATAGAATTTTATGGCAGAATTGGGCAAGGAGCATGAGATTGGAAAGTTTCACGCCAACAGTATGAGTGTAATTCATCTAACAAATAATATTATTTTTAATGTCAGGACATAACATATTCAACTAAGGTATCATTTTATTTGTTTCTCGTAGAAGAAGGACAGTTATTTTTGGAGAAGTTACGCAAAGCTCAGAATCTTGCGGATATGTTGATAAAGGTGGTGAAAATTGAGAAACTGAATATATGCTTGACTTCAATTGAATTTCATGAAGTTGAGACTAAGGGTGAGCTGCACCACGGTACGTGACTATGAAGATGAAACAAATAGAGATGCAAAGTCTTCAAGTGGGAAACTGTTATGGTGTGGAGCCTGATTTGGAGCTCCACAACAACAAGCAACAACAGTAACAGTAGGCAACATCGGGATTGCCAGGCAGACCGCTTGGCGCTTTGGGCGCCCATCCAAATGGACGCCAGTGCGCCCAACTGTGGGCGCTTATGCGCCCACCTCTCTGGTTCGAGAGTTCCAGTCTATTTTTCTTCCCGAGCCGCTGGCGCTTAGGCACAAAATTTTGGATGCTTATGTACCCGATGCGGCTGATCAACGATTCAATGTAAGGAGCTTATTTGAGTGGAGAATGTAGCAGTTTCTGTGCTTGAGTTCTTCAACAAGTTCCTGGTGAAGAAGAGAAGCGTCAGAGATCAGAATTTTTCATGTGTTTCTCTTGTCGGATCAAGAGGAAAGAATTGAAGTGAGGTCCAGTATGTTTCCTTGATTTTTGAGAGAAAATCTGAGTGTGTTCTCTATAAAATTTTTTTGGATTCATAGCGAAATTTCTTGGTGGTGTGGCTCTATTTTTTTTTTCCGTTCTCGGGTTTTTGCATGTTAAATCCTTATGTTTTTCTAGATTGTCTTTGTTGTGCTTTAGTTCATTTTTTTGTTACGGTTTTCTCGAATATGTGCGATATTATTTTGTGGTTTGATTTAATTTCGAATTGAATCTAAGACCTGGTAAAATAGAAAGGGATTGATTATTTCAATTTCCCGACATGACGTTGCGATGATAATTAGGATTATTGAACATCATGGCATTGATTTCAAGAGGAGAAATAGAAAGGAAACTTAGTGCATGCATGTTAAGTCTAATAGAATGCCCATAAGGTGAAGTGTGGTATTTAAGGTAGGATTTAATGAAGATTTAGCTAAAATCGTACCAAATATAATTTTTGGGATTTTAAATCCTATTGTTTTGATAAATCCCAATTTAGCCTCATTAGTTATTAAATACACAATTTGTTAAATCACATCGTTCACAAGTTTGATTGAATATATTTAACAGTTGCTTCCTCTCACAGTTCTTAAGTCTTAAAATAAAAGCCAACCAGTCGAGCAAGATTTAGCTAGATTTAACCATTTTCAAAGTTTATTCCTCTCAAGTTTTATTAAGTATATATTTACAGATTTATTAAATCGTTACTGAGTTAAATCCTACTTGTAACCAAAAAGTCCCAAAACACAAGAATTCCATTAAAATCAATGTAAGCATGAAACAGAATGAAGTTAAGTTAGCCATCTTTGATACAAATTGTAGCTTCAAGCACGATATTTTTATTATCTTCTAAAATTTCTTACTTATTTCCTTCAGTTAAACATAAACAAAATTTATTCTTCTCCATGAAATTACCATTGGTAATCGCATAAGAACCGAAAAAACAAAAAACTTGACTGAAATTAGTGTGTTACAGACCTGATTGTTGTAAGCATCACCAAAGGACAGGGCAACGGCGTCCCTGGTGAGCCGAGGTGAACGGCAGCTCGTTTTAATCGTAACCCTATAGGAGCATCCCCTCGCCCTTCCAGAATCCAACACCTGCAACGCAATCACAGCAGTCAAACAGTTTAGAATTCGGATTTTGTGAAAAAGAGAAGTTAAGGTTTAGGGTTGACCTCCTGCCCCAAAAGAAGTTGATGCTGCTGCTCAAGCTCCTCAGGATGCGGATGTGGATGTGGATTCGCCGCTTCAGCTATCACTGCAGTTACTGAGAGTGCCGCCACCAAACCAACAAACAATGCGGGAGCGGAAGCCATCATCATAAAAGGTTTACGCTCCATTTTCGTATTTCTCACCTTCCTATTTTCGAGAAATATTTGCGTACATGAGATGTACGCAGCGCCAAATGTTTAGCTGTGGTTCAGCCAATGTGATTCACATTGCACAGCTGTGCGGACAACTATAAGATGGCGATGGTTTTCTTGTGATGGATTATTTTGAAACATAATTAAAATATTTAAAATACCATAAAACTTATAAATAAATTTATATTTTTCACATTAAAGACAAGCTTGAATCTAGACTTAACCTGAAGAACTAAACACTCTAAATTTTATTTGACAACCAAATTCCATCAACATCAACCACCACGGTCATCCAACTATTGACTTCTAATTATTGTTATTTAGTTATCATCATGTGACACCTATCACTTTATGGATGTCACCCTATCATTGTCACCATTTTTCACTATAAGTACAATCAAAAGAGGGTAATCAAGTGTTTCCAACTTTATAGTCAACTTTTCACAATTAAAAAAAGAACATATTTTAATAACCTCAAATACATAATGTATTATTTTAACAAGGCAGTGTCATAAGATATTTTTTTTAAGTTTTTCATGTAAAATCTTCAATATCTAAAATGATTGTTTTCATATATCTATTTGCATATGAGAATTTCCCGTAAGGTTAAGGCTCAAAATCCTCTCTTGTCATAAACTTTCTAGCATGCAATGATAACCATAAGACAGTTTATTCAACATTTTTTTTCCATTTATTAGTAAGTTTATTAGTTTATCTAAGTACTACTTCAACTAATTTAGACAAGTCAATTATAAGCCCTAAGCCAAACTTGATCATAAATAATTTTGTGATAGGTGTGAGCACATATATGAAAGCTCAACATAGCTTGATTACAACCCCGAATGAGAAATAAGTTAGCTGCTTGTAGAGAGTTAGATCGCGATTAAGGTGATCTTCCATATTCGTCGACGGTTGAGACTGAGTTATAAAACCTAGGTGTTAATATTAGGCAACAACTAACTTTAACTAGTGGAAATGGTGAGTTTTGAGGTTAGTGAATGACAAACGCCTGATGTTAAAGTATAGGAGCTTAGGATTTTCTTTTAAAAAAAGTATCTCCTATATAT
>NW_018165532.1:447301-470536 GCF_001263595.1 Phalaenopsis equestris
TATATATATCATGATATGTTTTTCTTTAAGCTCCGATGTGTCATCAATAAATTTTTATCATCATACATGAATATCAAAACATTTTGAGCTAGAAATATTTCGAATTCAAATTCAAGAACATGTTAGCCCCAAATTTAGCAAATTTATTAGTCAAATTGAGTGTCTCGATTAAACGAACCCAATTTCACTTAAAGTGATCCAATTTGAGTTCAAATCAACCTGGATTAAACACTAAAACCCTTTGGTATGACAACTGGAAGGCCAAACAGTCTTGAAATTTGGCATGCGTATAGTCAAATTGAGCAACGAGAAGAATCCAATGAGTCTTATATCATTTTATTTTGATGTCATTAAGACACATACATATTAAAAAAATTACATAGAATCAATGGACTTCATGTGAACTGTTCAATGAAGTATTTTGGGAGATTTGTCAAATTTACCAAAATGTTTCTCTAAAAAACTATAAATAGACCCACATTTTTCATTTTGAATGGGAGGAGAAGAAAATAATGAGCTGACTACAAAAACTTAACTCTTAAAGTCCCGATGGTTGTCGTCATTCACCCGAGATTGCAAAAAACCATCAGAGTTCGCTGCCAACCACTAAAAGTCATCATGGACCACCAGATGTCATCGTTGACCACCACACGCTGTTGACCACCACTAACTACAACTTTGATTTCCCTGTTACTGCTATTATTGCCTCCAACAAGTAAGAAGTTTGTAGCTAACTACAGTTGTCCTTGTCTTCAACTATGACTTTAGTAGCTCTACAATGGTTGTCATCGCCGTCAACTATGACTTCTATTGTCAACTACGGTTGTTATAGCCCCACCATGACTATTATAATTAGACCACAATAGTTTTATTCTCCATTGCCCTTAAAAGTTATATCTATTGGGTTATTTCAAAGCAATTATAATTACAACATCATCTTGTAATCTCATCTTCTTTAATTCAGGTGAAGAGTGGACCTTTGTACTAGTCATTACATAATAAATAATTTTAAGTGTGTCAGACCTCGTGATTTTTTTCTTTTCTAGCTTTTTTCCACATTAAAATTATAGTATCTCCTTTCATTATTTTACTTTTATATGTGTGTGTGTGTTAGATCTTCATGTAATTCTAAAATGTTAAATTATCACTTAACTGCTGTGAATCTCTTAACTTGCAACAATTTAGCATTGTTTGTGGGAAACATAATCTGACCTTTTTGATAGCTCATAAGTGTAACACTCAGAATAATGGAATCACCCACTCTAACACCCACCATGATATGTGATTATCTCAATGCTAGTACAAAAGGCCTTTGCATCTATTTTGTTAAATGGGCAATACTCTATCGGTAAAGCAGCCTCTTCTTTACCCATGGATGACCATGTGTTTATAATAGAGAAATATCAGAACAATATTCTTCAGCTATTATTACAAGGCTCGATAAACATCACTATTTTAACTAGCAGAGCTTACTCACCACCATATCAACTACTAATCGGAGATGCTCAATTAGATAAGTTTCTTTCAACACCTCCTCCTCATGCTTAACTGGGTAAAAAAGTTATCCTCTTCATATTGGAGCTCCTCCTCAACCTAGTCAAGAAGTTCACCTTCTTAATACTGTTAGTTCCACACTTTCGTCTCCCTCATCAGCCTCTAAATCAACTTGCATTGTTAATTCCATCAGATTCATGACCATAATACTAAATCATGCCATCAACTTAAGAAAGAAATTGAAAAGATAAGTTGTCAATGCTATTTGGGTTGCTTTATATAAAATAATAAGGCTCTTGTGAATAACATCCCCACGATGTAGCAACAAATGTAAATGTAAAAACACGAAAGTTGCCATATTTCTTTCTTAAGTATGACTGCGATCATATTTTCCAAAAAAATTATGAATCATCTCGACCTATACCCTAGGGTCACTTGATTCAAGCTTTTTCACACATTTTAAGGTCATCTAGCAACTATTTTGACTAATAACCCGTGATAGGGCAAAAATTCTTGGTAGCTTACATTCAACCACTTCCATGCGGGTTAAAATCATTGAGCAAATGCTCCAACCAACTAACTAGGATAGGTAAAATTTATTGGTGGATTACATTTGGCATCTTCCACGCAGTTTAACGTCATCGAGAAATTGCTCTGACCAATAAACTATCTTATATGCAAATGACTTCAAATCCATAAAATATCTTTAATGTATTTTTCATGATATCTTATAAACATATTAATGATGATGTTTAATATGTTAAATATCCTTGGTAGATTTCTTATGGCATCGTATGTACAAATGACCTCAAATCAAAAAAATATTCTTAGTAGATTTCTCATGATATCTTAGATACAGACTAATAATGGTCTTTGATATATCAAACATCCTTGATGAATTTCTCATGACATCTTATGTACAAATGCCTCAAATCTATTAAATATACTTAATGGAATTGTCATGATATCTTATTTGTAGATTAATGATGAACCTTGACAAACCATATATTCTTGGTAAATTTTTCACGCATCTTATGTGTAAATGACCTCAAATAGGTCAAATATTCTTAGTGGATCTCTCACATACATACTAATAATGACCTTTGATATGTCAAATATCTTTGGAGAATTTCTCATGGAATCTTATATGCAAATTATCTCAAATATCTCAAACATCTTTGGAGGATCTCTCATGGCAGCTTACCTTATATAGGTTAAACGTTATTGATGAATTTATTATGATATCTTTAACATGGATTAATATCATTGAGTAACACGCTAATAAATAATTCTAAATAGGTCTAACATTCTTATTGGCAGACTCAGTCTCTACTTGTACCCCTTGAAGACATACTCATGAGTTTGCTTTGAAGGTAAGCTAGCAGTGGACATAATCCCCACTATAAGGACTCCTTGAGTGCAAGTGGTAGACAGTCTCCACCATACACCTAGAAGACATGATTGTGAAGTAGTCGAGATGGGATGCTAATAGTTGAGACAATTCTTATAATAAAGACTCTCTGAGGGCAATTGACAGACACAAACTTCAGTTATACCCTTGAAAAATATAATCATGAGGCAGTCTCGATGAGAAGATAGTAGTGAATACAATACACTAAAAAGATCCCTTGTGAGCAAATTGTGACACATTCATTACTTATCCCTACTCATACCTCTGAAGGGCACACCCAAATCCATGAGCCGGTCTTGATTTAGGGTTTAAGGTTTAGAAAACACTAGAAAGACTCCATATAAACAAGTAGTTGGCGGTGTTTCTGCTAAAAAAATCTCAGAAGATACAAGTAAATCAAAAACATCTCAGAAAGTACATTCATACTTACAATTTTCAGAAGATTATAAGGTAGTTGACGGTGTTTCTACTCAAAATTTCTCAGAAGATACAAGTACATTAAAAAAAACCTCAGAATGTACAAACATACTAAGGTACATGTACACTAAAAAATTCTCTAAAGATTATAAACGACAAAAGATATATGTACACTAAAAAAATCTCAAAATTAAAGTCTTAAAATGTAGAAGTATATTTTAGAACTTTTCGAACATAATAACCTCAAACGATAGACAATCTTTATTTATACCAGAAATATGTGCTAACTTTGATTGTCAATTTTTACTTGTTCGAAAATATAAATATTTATCAAAATATCTCAAAAAGAATAAACCTAAAAAATGTTTAATGTTATTATGCTCCTATTGGGGGCAATCTTAATTGTAATATATTAGATTCATAACAAGACTTATAATAACTTTATTTTATCTAAAGGGGCAAGTTGAAATCAACATTCTTATATGAAGGTCAAGAATTAATAAAGTGGCAACATAATAAATTTTAGACGGGCTAAAGCATTAAAAAAATTTCTCTAAAAGCAATATATAAAGTTATTGGATCACATGAGATCATCGTAATCGACAGCATTACCAAATAATTTTTAGAATCTTATATGACTTTCAAAGTTCTCAATTTTTGAGTTCTTATGGTGAACGGCTTAGTTCGTTGACAAACAGCCTCCTAAAATAAGCAACTTCGCGAGTATCTTGGTCGAGCTCAATAGCTCAAAATTAAAAGTCAAATAAAGCTCTTTTTGAGACAGCTTTTTGCCTCCTCAATTTTTTTTAAACTATTTTTTTTTTTTTTTTTGATAAAAAGCTATTTTTTTAACCTGAGTTGTTAATATGTGGTGATTTATCAAAAAATTGTGATCTGACTTTCAAAATTAAATGAATTTATAATAATTTCCACAGTTTTTTTCAAAAATAATCATAACTGCTTCTTCAAATAACTACAGTTGCCTCATTCTGATCCTAAGATTAAATTCTTGAACAATTCAACTATAGATTGGGACCTGGTAACTAGCAAATTCAGATTCTTATGATGAATTGATTCATCGGATTCAGACTAATATTGTGTACAGTACATATATGCTAACACATGCAACACCGCGAATGCAGATCAGTCAGCATGCCAAGAAAAATAATTCTAGCTGATGTGGAAAATGAAGCTCACACAGAAAATTACACTCCTATCTCATACTTCACATTTTGTTAGAATGATATATAAAACTCATTAAAAAAGAAAGGTAAACGACAGGACTTTATTCTGGCAAGCACAATCCCTCAGCTATTCGGCAACTTGCTCTACCACTGGGACATTGTTCCATCTCTCATCCACTCCACTGCTCCGTAATGGAGGCAACGAAAAGACACTCACAGTAGAGCTCCCACTTCGTATCTCATTCAGCACCCGCAAGGCGGCTATGGTGCTCTTCATATAAAGACTCTCAATGTATTCTATCTCTTCAACTGCTTGAACCCCAAAATCTGCCATCGTGGAGCCCTGATTTGATGGCTTCTGCTCCCTCTCCTCGCCTTCATCACCATCGTTATCACCTTGATCATCAGAAATGGAAGGTTCATTCTTCTTTGGGAAAAGATGATCCAGCATCGCCTCACACTTCTTCACTAATCTGTACAGAAGGTCAGTGGTGAAAAAAGGCTGCTGCAGCACCTTCTGGATGAAAGGAAGTCGGATCAAAGCTCCAGTTATTTTGTCATACTTTTTCAGTATCTTCACTAAACCTGTTAAGAGAGTCACTTTTAGTTAAAAGGGAATCAACAGTCACCAAAGGCAAAGTAATCAAGTCAGAGTGGCAGAGGATAGATAGAAATGAGTAGCCACTGCCAGATATATAAATTTAAAAAATTTTAAAAATTCCCCTCAAAAGCTTAACCATATTCATATTGCAACCATCAAATGCATTCCAGTATTGATTATATACAAGAATGATAAAGCATCCAAACAAAATTGTAATATGAGATTAAAACAAAGGTAAAAAGAGCCTCTTCATCAGATTGACACAAGGTCAAAAATAGCCGTGTAAAAGAAGGAAGGGTAAAAATAAACTGAGGCAAAAATAATTTGCAGAAAACAGCAACCAAATAGAATATAAATAAGATTGTTGCTACACTCTTAAAGAAATCTACATGAAAAATCATTTTAACCCGCTTTCAAAGTTGTGCAATCCAATTTATGAGAAAATCATTCATTCTCGCTTTGAAAGAATTTTTTATTCGTCCAATTTAATTAAATTACGAAGTGCAATGAGTTTTTAGGACCTTTTTTTTTAATTAAGAATCCATAAGAGTTAAAAGAATGGGAGAGCTGTAGAAGAATATACTTCATAAGATAGATTGGGAAAACTTTGGTATCGAGATATTTTAACCAAAAAGCGGCAAATATTCAAACCCCTTGGATCAGCTCTGAGATGTGAAAATCCAAAGATTTGGAAGCTTATTATGACCAAATTTTGTCAGAATAGTCCAATATTTTGTTCTACCATACCAAATCCATACTATTCTCTGAAACTGATGACATACAAACATAAAGGAAAACAAAGCAGAATAATGAAGGGAAGGATAAACCCTCAATGCAGTCCAGTGATATAAACCAACATCAATAAAAAAAGCAAAAAAGTATCATTCAACTTAATAATCGGACGGCAAATTAAGCTCCACTTCCCTGCCGTACACCTGCAGCTGGCGTAGTGGAACCATGGCTGATTTACCTTCTAGTCCTTCTGCCTATTTCCCTTCTCATTACCTTTTGTCTATATATATTACTATGTATTCTACCTTACTGTTTTGATAAATAAAATTGAATTCTCATCCCCTGTCAAAACCTGCTTGTCTTTATGGTATCAGAGCAGGGCAACAAGCTCTATCGAGGGACTCTAGGCTTCCGATTGTCTCCAGCAAAGGTTCTTCTGCAGCTGAATGAAGATCAACAGTAGGGGCTTTCCACACACTGCAGTGTAGGTAATTTTCGTTGGTCCTTAATCCTAGCAATATGGAAGATTCAGCAACAACCAACCTACTATCATCTTCTCTCCCAAACACCCCAATGTCTACCCCTCCTTGAAATTTCTGATTTCCCACTCAAAATCCAACACTTTATAACAATATGCTTCAAACTCAATTCAATACTAAAGTCAAAATTCTGAGAACAGATGGCGGTGGAGAGTATAAAAGTCTTGAACTAAATAATTATTTAAGCAACAATAGAACTATCCACCAATACTCTTGCCCACATTCTCCTGACCAAAATGGAGTGGCAGAAAGAAAACATAGACATCTAATTGAAACTACTCGAGCCCTTCTTAATGATGCCAAACTACCTTATATTTTATGGTCAGAAGCTCTTCTCACAGCTACTTACCTAATAAATTGAATGCCAACCAAAGTTACAAAATAAATCTCACCGTATCAACATCTTCACTGGACACCTCCCACATATACCCATCTCAGAGTTTTTAGTTGTGCTTACTATCCTTGGACCAAACCTCAATCTCCTCATAAATTAGCACCAATGTCTACTCCTTGCATCTTCATAGGATACTCTTCCATACACAAAGGCTGCAAGGGCTACAACCCATCCACCAAAAAAATTATAATCTCAAGACATGTTACACTTAATGAGTTCACCTATCCATGGAAAACCATCCTCAAACCAACCTCAAATCAAACTCCTCCAGTCGAACCATCAATCTCGCATCTTATCCTCACACCATCCTCACTACCCACCCCATGCTCACTACCTTCCTGTCCTGCACTCGAGCACCTCACACCAACCGCTCCTCCACCAATTAAGCCCACCCAATTGCCTATCTTATCACCTCCAAACAGCATAGCCCTTCCCAAAACCCACCATATGACTACCCGATTGCAAATGGGTCATCTTAAACCTCCTCAAAAACTCAATCTCTCACATAACATCAATTTTGTACCCAATCCCACCTGTACTCAAGCAGCTAAATTTGCCCATTAGCGTCACGCGATGGCTAAAGAGTTTCATGTGCTACAAACACGAGGCACCTGGACACTTGTCTCTCCTTCCACTGATTCACAAATCCTTGGCTCTCGCTGGACTTACACAACAAAACAGAATTCTAATGGTACAGTAGCTCAGTATAAGGTCAGATTAGTCGCACAAGAATAAAATAAAGAGTTTGGAATAAACTATAGTGAAACATTTAGCTCCATCGCAAAGGTACCTACAATCTGTATACTTCGACAATCGTTCTACATCACAAATGGGATGTACTTCAATTTGATGTATCCAATGATTTTTTACATGGCCATATCACGAAAAGTTTCTACATGCGTAAACTTTCAGGATTTATTGATCCACAACTTCCCAAGCATGTTTCTCTCCTTCAGAAATCTCTCTATGGACTCAAAGAGGCACCGAGACAATAATATATTATGCTCTCCACATTCTTTATGGACAAGGGCTTCACCATTAGCAAAGCTGATCCTTCCCTCCTGCTTTACAATCAAGGAGAACTATTTTCGTTCTCATTCATGTGGATGATATGCTGATAACTGAAAATAACAATGAACTGAAAATAACAATGACACTATCTTTCAACTAGTGCCAACACTCAACTCCAAGTCCCAACTCAAACATCTTGGTGCCATATCCTGCTTTTTGGGAATTAAAGCTCACAGGTCACTGACATGCTTCAATTTTTTGCATATTTTATGCTTTAATTCTAGTATTTTTTTCCTTTACTTTCATTATTTCACGCTTTTAGAAGGTTGAGATTTGTATTTTATAGGTTTTAAGAGGACTAGCAAACAAATCAGAGCGAATCAGGAGACTTTGGAATAAATCAGCCTAGCATAACCATGTCGTGACCAGGGTCGCGCGACCTTCCTTACTCTTGGCGTAGCCAGGCCATTTTTTGGGCATGGTCACGCCATCTTTGTCGAAGACCCGCGCGCTTGGTGTCTAGGCTTAGCCACGCCTATAGGCGGTGTGACCACGTCGCCTAACCCAAGAGATTGACGTAATTACGCAACAAAGCAGGCCTGGTCATGCTACCGCATTTGCTTCAATTAGAAGGTTTTTATAAGCAGGATTTCGATGGTTTTGGAAAGATTTCAAACTCAGGCTTTAAAGAGTACATTAAGGAAGAATTAAAGGAAGTTTTTTTTTTGAGAGAATTCAGAGTACATGCTAAGGTTTGAAAGAGTTCTTCTTCTCCTCTACTGTTTTTGTATGATTTCTTTAACAAGCATTTGAGAGAATTATTTATGTTGCCCTTGTAAGAGGAGATTGACAAAGCCTGTAAGTCTTTTTTTTATTTTGATAAAGATGTTTCTTGCAGGTTTGGTTTCAATGAGATTTCATGTGTTTTTCTCTCAAAATATGAGCAACTAAATTAATTTTCGTGCCTCCATGATTTGTGGATGGGTACTCTGGCTTGATTTTTGTAGTCTATTTCTCATAATATGTTTGTTGCGCTTTGGATTGTTTAACATTGTTGGTTAAATTTCTAGCCTTCATTACTTCTAACCTGGCTAAAATCAATAGTGATCTACGATTTTGGAAGAAACGTAATGAAACGATTAGATTAACCACAATATCCGATTAAGATAGAAATATTTTATTACGAATCTTACAGTTAATGATGGGGATCTGAAAAATATTGGAGACGCCATAAAGATAAACGCAACATATCTTTGTGAAATTTCAATTCTGCTTCTAACCTAGGCATAGACTTAAGAAGAAAATATCATCTCTGGTTGACAACAACCACATAGAAGAAATTGCACAAAAATTAAAGCCAAGCATCACACTTGAATCACAGAGACATAATCCTCAACAATCTTGAAGAAACACCAAAGTAATTTGACCTCTTATTTTCTATCAACTCTGATAGATTAATTATTTCTCTTTTCTGTTTTCTAAACCACGCTGAACTAGGTTAAAATAGCTAGTAAATTGTAGCTTCACCTTTTCAGACCTGTTTCTCAAAACACTTCCTCATGCGAACGATACGCGGTAATATTGCAAACCGCTTATTACTTGACATGTATACTTGCGCAAAGTGGCCGCCCTCTTCAAGACAATTTTGCAGACGTCAATCACCCAACTCATGGTTTCTTACACAAAAAAAAAATAACTCTCAAATTTTATTAACTGTTGGAATGTTTGACTGTCGTCCAGTAAGCACTCCTCGACCTCTCAAACTACCTACAATAGTTGAGAATGGTAAGCCATTCCACAATCGTCAATTCTACCGGTAACTTATGAGCTCTCTTCAATATCTTACTATCACAAGACCGGAAATTGTGTTTGCTGCAAATCAACTATGTCAGCATATGCATGCACCAACAAAGCATCATTTCCAACTGCTAACTCGTCTACTCAAATATCTCAAAGGTACGCAACACTCGGGCATAAGCTACCCATGGGGATCTCCAACTTTGCATCAATGTCAACGCTGATTGGGCAAGTGATCCCAACACCAAGAAGTCTACAACAGGTTTTGCTACCAATTTGGAGATTGCTCCTATTTCGTGGACGGTCAAGAAACAAAATACAGTAGCTCGGTCTTCCACAAAGATGGAATATAAAGCTGTAACCTCAACCAGCGGACGTTCTAACCAAAACATTGCCCAAGAATTAATTTATCCATTTCACAACCAAGCTAATGGTTCACCCATGCGAACATCAGCTTACTGGGAAGTAATAACCATTTCTGACAGCAAATTCAGCTCCACTTTCCTGCCGTATACCTGCAGCTGGCGTAGTGGAACCATGGCTGATTTACCTTCTATTCCTTCTGCCTATTTTCTTACTCATTACCTTTTTGTCTATATATATTACTAATGTATTCTACCTTATTGTTTTGATGAATGCAATTGAATTCTCATCCCCTGTCAAAACCTGCATGTCTTGAAAACTGACTACCAAATTTGAATTGATTTTTGGTCAAATCAGGTGTGCATCACCATGATAAGGTTTTTTTATGAGCCAGCCTTCAAATCATGTAAATTTTTGTGCTACAGATAGAAGCTACAACAGATTAAGCAGATTTGTTCAAATGGAAAAGTTAACCGTCACTATTGTGTTAAAATAGAATATTATGAATGTTTAGGTGAAACTTTTATAGAACTATCTTTAAATCAATATGATATATGGATTTCCTATTAGACAACAAAAATGAAACACTCGCCAATTTAACAATGAAAAAAATGAAATGTTATAATAAACTTACTTTTTAAATGAAAAAAGGTGAATTATGTTTATTATGCGACAATAGAATATCATGAATGCTTAGAAAAAAAATTAATAAAACTTCATTAAATTCATATGCTAAATGGATTTACTATCAGGCAACAAACAAATGAATACCAACCGATATAACCAAGGAAGAAATGATATAATGGATGGCAATGAGATGGTTTAGAGTATCACCAACTTAAGGTACTAAAAAGCAAACTTAAGGGGATATTGGCAAACAATAAGGGACAGAAGATGAATTAATAAAGATAGTTCATAGAATTAACATACACTGTTAAAAGGAAAAAAATCTATGCCTGCAAAAAAAAATTACACAGAAGAATTCCTCATACTCAGTGGGAAAATAGGAATGATCAAAGTTGAAGGATTGATAAAAACAAACATGGGGTAAAGCTAATGATGATGAAGGTGACTTACGGGCTACGGCAAGGTCCAATTAAATTAGATGTAAACTAATTGAGCCAATTCTCATAATGTATTTAGATATGACTCACCATGTAGACTGTGTTAAGATACCACATCAATGGTTAAAAAAATACATTGGCATTTAAATATTAAGTAGTCTGCCATCGGGCATAAGTTATGCTGTTGAGTTGAAAATAGATTTGATCTTCGATGCATAAAAACCAACTTTTATCTCTCTTTGGTCTACACTCTCCATCAAATGTTTACTGGGGATCAAGTGATTCGTATGACTTATAGCTCTCGGTCTTGGGTATTCATCTATCATGGTCGAGCAAAATTCAAGAGTGACTCATAATGCCACCAAAGAGTTAATTAGGTTCTAAGCATGACAACCAAAGAGTTTGAAAAGCATCCGTTGAAAAAGGAATGATGGACAATGTGAATGGAAGGTTCTATGCATGACAACCAAAGAGTTTGAAAAGCATCCGTTGAAAAAGGAATGATGGACAATGTGAATGGATGAAAAGTGAGGAAAAGATCGTTGATGCAAGTGAGAGTATTGAAATGTCAAATGTTCCTCACTTCTGAGTTGAAAGTAAGTATGACCACCAGCAGGCGCATAACTTTTCCTCAGTCAGTTCACACCCTCCCAAAAAGCATTAGCAAACAATTTTTTTAGTTGAAATAATACGAACTTTATGATGGACGTGTAATAAAGTTATGAAAAATTAATTAGAAAATGATTATACTTAAAAGATGGTGAAAGTATAACTTACTCAATAAAAGTAGTATTTATACTAAGAGAATAGATTATGAAATCTTCGCATCTACATTAGATGGTAGCTCATGCGCCAACAAGCCTAGGAGGTAGAATTAATTGAGTATAAACAACTGGAAAGAAAAGGAAGGAAAAAAAGGAATTTGGGAAGCAATAGAACAAGTTAATTCTAGTAAACTATATATATGAAGCTTATTGTAACAATCAAAAGAAAAACTCAAGTCCAAATGTGTAATTATAGAAAAAAATAACAAGGAAAAGAGAAATTCAATCGACAAATGCCAATTTGCTGGATGCGAAGAATGCAATGAAAAAGAAAGGGAGACGAGCGAGCTGTGCGGCTTTGACTCCCATAAATCATAACAGATAGTAGAGGAGTGAAAGGAGCGAGGAGAGGATTAAAGGTAAAACAGCAAGCAACATTGATTACAAGCTATGGCAAAAGCGCGTGCACTACGTGCAACACCGTACAGGTTCAAGCAGAAGCTTTACAGTGAAATTGAGTGCGAGCAAGGATAGACATGGGCAATGGTAATTGAAGTTTTCTCTAAAGTAAACAACAACAACAACACTAAGTATGTATGTGTTGTTGAGATTTACTTATGTAAGGGCCTAATTAATAAAGCTACCTTAATTTTATGATTTTAAAGAATTGATATATAAACAAAGATTAAGTTACAAGAGCGCAAAAATATGTTAATAATCATTATTTTAAGATATTAATTTTGCTGTAAATAGCAACTTGATTTTTGCTTAAGAGGAAAACATGAGTAAAAAATTATAAAAGATCATTTGTTTAGAAGCGAATTAAAATAAATTTAGTATTAAAAAGGGATAGATGTATTATAGTATTTTGGAATTTGTTTAATGCAAATATCTTAATATTGATTATGATGTTTGATCATCAAGGAATGATTGCAGTTGTATTGATTTAAAAGGTAAAGACTTAAATCAGAAATCAAAATTTGAGGTGGATAATTTTATTTCTAAATTATATTAATGCTTCTTATTCTGATTTATTTTTTTATTCATTTTTTTCATTTATGTTATATATTCATTTGTTATATACCGCAACTGATCATTAATTCATATTGTTAAGAATGAAATGTGAATGTCAATATTACTTTATGAATTACTCCATGATAATTTTCTCAAAAAAAACGTTAGATGATTATAGCATGATTTTAACTTCTTATAGAAGAGCATTTAGTAATTAGTAGATAAGCATATGATGTCTCATATGGAACTAGTGCATATATCATAGAATAAAATAAAATGATCATCATTGAAATTCACCCTCTTATTAAACTAGTCGAGCCATCAATGTACCCGCAAGTATAGATGTTTTGTTTTTCATCTCAGACAATATTGAAATTATAATCAAACTTCAATGTACCAATGTACCCTCCTGTTATATTGGTCGAGACATCAATGTACCCACCACTATAGATGTTTTGTTTGTCGTCTCAGACAATATTGAAATTAAGACCAAACTTCGTTGTACCAATGGGGGATGTATCAGACATGGGTAAGTCTATATCCATCTCAGACAATAGCAGTTCTATTATGCCCTATTATGTCGACGTAATACATACTAGACATGAGTGTGATAGGTTTAGAAAATACTCCTGAGACATGTATTTAATAAAGAATGAAAAAACATGAGTATGAAATGTTATGTTCATTTAAAACATAAATGAAAAGATAAACAACATGTTTATGCCATCGTACATTATTACCGCTTATAAATTTAAGATATGATATGATTCATTACATAGTTGAAACTAAGGACTAGCATGAATGATGGTTATAAATGACTATATACAGGGTATGGATGTATTGATGTATGCTCAAATACATGCATATTTATATACATTGGATAGAGGATTAACTCAAATATTAAACATCAACAAAAGACTGGACTTGAGTAAAAAGGGTTGATGAAAATGAAGCGGTGAATCTCAGTTGGATCAAGCCAAACTAAGATTAAAATTCCATGGAGTAGAACTCAATATGATTTGAGTAAAAAGCAAGTTGGCAGATCTTCTTGTTTGTAGGATTATTTTATATAATATAATTTCTTTAAAAAGTATAAGGCTACAATCAAAATGCAATAATATCATATTATCTTTGAAAAATTTTTTATCTTAGCTCATTTAAAGAAGATATTGTCAAAGTAAGATACAGGCTTTACTTCTAGTTTTGAAGGTGATCGATCATTACAAATCCAAAAAGAACTCAAGTCCTAACAAACAATTTTTCAGTTTACTGCTATCTAGACTTTTTGCCAACCCCACATTGTGGGATAAAGGCTTGTCGTCGTCGTCGTTGTTGTACTGCTACTATCTAGTTGTTTGCTTGACATTGTTTTCAGCTAGTGTTATGCGTTAAAGCACTTGTTTGTTTCCATGTTACATAACATGCGTTTGCCTAATTGCTATCCAAATATAGAAGTTGTAGCAGATGTTTTCAATATATAGATAAATATATAGATAGATAGAAAATAACTGCTAAATACATAGACACATGTGTATAATAAAAAAATACCAGTGTAATTGAGAGCACTGTAGTTCTCAAGGAGGACCATCTCGCCATGGAAATCAACGATCTCCCTGCGTACCATCATCATGTCATCCTTGGAATCCAGTTCCGCGGCCATTGCAACTCGGTCCTCCAGTTCCTACAAAATAATGATATCATTACAGCAAATATAATGATAAACCAGAACGGTTAAGCTCATTTGCGGCACAGCTACAGTGGCTTGTTAAGTTGTCAAATATAAACAGAGTTCGCCATAATATCATACAAAGATGAACACTAGAAATTAAATGTAGGATCACGATGACCTCTATTGATTGCAAAGTCTCAATAAAGAATGTTTGACGGCACTCCGAAATAAAAATATCAAAAAAATTAATAAAAGAGACGGATATTGATGGTCATGCCAGGGAACAAGAAGGAATGGAACTTCAATTTATACGGAATATTCCGTTTATATATGCACGAACGTTATGTCAGATCCGATCATCATCTTTCCTAATTGTTCTTCGCCGGAAGGCCTGGTCACGAAAATTTCAACATTCAATGACCATTACCCGTAGGATTTCTAGACGAACCTTTTGGCGGATGATGTACTCCTCTTCCTTCTCGACGAAGAACGAGTTGAACTTCTCGAGCTCAGCCTCCAGAAGATTCAGGAAGTCCTCCTCCTCCCGCGTCAAGGAAGCCCCCATTGTGGAGGATAGATAAGGATCTCCTCCGATCGTAAAGTCGGAGGGGGCTTTGGCAATGTCATTCCATTTATCCAAGCACGGCTTCTTGCTAGGGCGTTCAGAGATGGTGTCGAGTCCGATAAGCTTGAGGCGCTTCTTCAGCTCCTTGTAGGAGAGGAACTTGTCCCTCCACTCCGGCAACGTCTCCTCGATCTGGTTGCTCAGACTCTTCCCAAACTTCATCTCTCTCTCTCTCTCTCTCTCTCTCTCTCTCTCTCTCTCTCTACAAAAATGAGGAGAAAAGTAGACAGGAGAAGGCGACGGTGGAATCGATTGATTAAATAAGCAAAGAGGGTGGTTGCCGTGGAAATTGAAACAGAGGCGAGGATCGGGAATATGCGAGGAGGACGACGGGAATATTCGGCGGTGGAGGGAAGTGAGCGAGGGATATTTCGGGTTTTATTCCTTTCATCCTCATCTCCTCTTTCAATCGTGGTCCCCCAGCTGGTGTGTTGGCGGGTGCGGTCGTCGATGCCTATCGTGTGTGCTGGTCCAAGAGTCCATCGAACCGCGACTCCCGGTTCGACCGCTTCCGCCTAATCCCATATCGCAATGAAAGATAACCGCGTCCTCTATAATTTTCATAATTAGTTAATACGAGAATAATTGGTATCAAGATCTTCAAAATATCGATCGGTTTAAAAGCTCTTAAATTTATGTGATAGTACACTAGTGAAGGCCAACATGACCACCTCAGCCGACTGGCCCCATAACTAGTCTGTCAACTAAATCGACCGACCACCTCAGCCACCCAGCCACCTCTGACGACCGGCCACCTTAGCTAGTCAGCCAACACAGCTAGCCGCCCAACTCAGCCAACTGACCACCTCAGCCTAGATGACCGAAACAACCCGGGCGGCCGACCCAAGGACTAGTCGAGCAGATGAAATCCATACGAAAATATATCATAATTAGTTATAAATACAAAAATGCATATTTGTAACGCTCTTATTAAAATAAAGTCAAGCATGTAGTTTCAAACATTTATTACATATTCCATAAATATGGGTCCAATACAAGTAACAAAGGGGTTTTTGGGTGTTCTTCTCTTTATTTATGTCTTTTATAGAGAGAACTCTCTCCCCTTGCCTCTTGTAAAACATTTCTTTTTTTATATAAAATGGGTCGTTGAACCCAAGAATGCCCCAATTTACCCCTATGGGGAAAGTCTGTGTGTGTTCATTCCTTCTCTTTCTCCCTCTCTGCATCTCTCTTTCTGTCTCTGGTTTCTACCACTCTGATCTTTGGTCATGCTTCAGAAGACAAATCTGGATTCAACACCATTAATAATTTATGTATAATTCATCTAAAAATCAATTAAAAGAGTTATGATGGTCAAATTTAATTTTGATTAGAATAATCTGGCTTTTCCTTAATTCAGATAACATGCAAGTATGAATTTTTGCAAACTTTTTTTCGCATATTCACACTCCATTTCTTTCGATTTCTTGAGACATTCATATGCTCGGGATGGGGGACAACTTAGTAACCCCGTTAGGATCCTACAGCCCATGCACTACACATCATGCACTTAGATGTTGGTTAGACAATACCTTATAATTCGTATTTAAAAATTATGGTTAGTGTGCAGTTATGGATTTTTGGTACACAGCTATTATTATTTGGCTTTGGTCCATTTACACAATATTTTCACAACAAATCACCACAAACAACACTAACAAATGAAAAATAAACACACAATTACTTTAAATGCAACAAATCCTAACATTCAAACAGATAAACTTGGATTGCTTCCCAAGAAGCGCTTAGTTTAATGTCCACAACCCCACAATGCTAGATCTTCTGATTAGGTTGACCCAAAGTTAAGGATTCAATAAGACCATGTTTCTCTCCCTCTAAATAAGGTTTTAACTTTTGTCCATTTTCCTTGAGCTCCCTTCCACAAACATGATCAACAATATCAACTGCTCCGAAAGGGTAAACCTTTACTACAGTAAACAGCGACCACCTGGATTTAAGTTTTGTTGGAAGTAGTTTCAACCAAGAATTATATAACAAAACTTGCTTTCCATGCTCAAAAATTTTTCTAAGAATCTTTTGATCATGTCATTTCTTTATTTTTTTCCTAATATATCTTGACATTTTTATAAGATTCCTCAATAATCTCATCAAGTTCATTTAGATGTAGTAATTTTTTCTCACAGTATCTTTCATTTCATATTAAAATTGAACTCTTTAATCACCCAAAATGTTTTATGCTCAAGTTCAATAGATAAATGACAAACATTCCCAAATATGAGTCTATAAGGAATATTCCTATAGAAGATTTAAAAGCAGTCATATAGGCCCATAAAACATCATCAATATCAAGCCCAATCCTTTATATTAGGTTTGACAGTCTTCTCTAGGATTCATTTTATCTCTTTATCGGATACCTCAATCGGTCTGCTAATTTGAGGGTGATAAGCATTAGATATCATATGTTGTATTCCAAAATTTTTAACAAGTTTCTCCATCATCTTATTTCTAAAGCAGCTCCACTCATCGCTAATAATCATCATAGGTGTCCCAAATCTGTTAAATATGCCCTTCAAGTATTTAGAAACACTCTAAGCCTTACATTTAAGGAGAGGAACAACCTTAATCCACTTCGACACATATTCCAATATAATTATAATATGGGGATTTCATAGCGAGGGTATAAATAGTCTCATGAAATCTAAACCCCAATCGTAAAAAATTCTACTTCCAACGTATAGTTGAAAGACATTTCATTTTCTTTAGAAATATTGCATACTCTTTGACATTTATCGCAAGCTTTAATATAACCATTAACATCTTTAAAAATAGTGGACTAACAAAATCCTGATTGCAAAATTTTAATTGTAGTTATGTGAATCCCAAAATACCCTCAAAATTCAGAATCATGAAATTTCCTAAGCATATCTTAGGTCTCTTCTAAGGGTAAGCCTCATTAAACACCTGGTCTTTACACTTCGTATAAAGGTAAGGGTCATCCCAAAAACAATATCTAACAACATGAATAAACTTCTTCCTCTAGTGATACGACAAATAATAAGGTAAAATACCACTAACAATAAAGTTCACTATGTTTGCATATCACAGAACGCTAAAATTTGAAATAACAAGGAGTTGCTCATCAGGAAAATTTTCGTAACTATCATCATTCAAAGCATGAAAATCCCCCTGATCAAGCCTAGATAAGTGATTCGCTATTTGATTTTCAGAACCCTTTCTATCCACCACTTTGATATCAAATTTCTGCGCCCCCATCTTATCAATCATGGTTTAGTATTCCTAGAGATTAGATATTGAATTACTGAATGATCAGTGAAAACAGTGCATCTGGTTCTAATTAAATATGGTTTAACTTATCAAAAACATATACTATAGACAAAAACTTCTTTTTAGTGGTGGTATAGTTAATTTGAGCATCGTTAAGGGTTTTATTGGCATAGTTTATCGCTTTAAAGACCTTAACCCTCCTCTGATGTAACACCACCCCTATGACATAATCACTAGTGTCACACACAAGCTCAAAAGAATACTTCCAATCAGGTGAAATAATGATAGACGCGATGACTAATTTTTCCTTTAACAAATTGAAAACATTGAGACAATCTTGATCAAAATCAAATGGGACATCATTTTCTAAAAAATGACAAAGGGGTTTGGTAATTTTATAAAAATATTTAATATAAAAATGCAATTGGGTCTATAACTGGAGACTGCAAATGATGCCGAAAATTGGGTTTATCGTTGGAGATTGCAAAATAACAAAGAAACTGTAAATAGATACGCGAAAGCTATGAATGGATCAGAACTTGCTCTGATACCATTTTAAGAATTTCAAAATAGAGAAGGAGAAGGGAAATAGAAGAGACAATGGAAAAGTGGCTAGAGTTTCAATTGTCTCAATCACCTCCTTATAAGAGATAAAGATAAACATATATACAATAAGCAAGAATACTAAACAACACTTGAGTAGGGTAAAATAATAGAAATATAAAGACGATAATATCTAACAAATTTGAAGGTAGGCCTTGATGACTTTTGGCCATCAGCACGTGCTCACTAGTTTGGTGATGACAGACCGAAACACATGAGGACGATGTGAAGACTTCTCAATCAAGCCTACATATGACTTTACTTCAATTCTTTGGCTCGCAAGTCTTATTTGTTCGGCGATGAGTTCCCTTTATTCTGCTTCATTCAAAGACATCCTTCTTTCAGCTCGGTGTACAAATATCCTTTATTCAACCTAATTTATGATTGTCCTTCGTTCGGTCAGTTACATAAGTTGGCTCGCCTACCGAAAGAAATGTCTTATCAGAACTTTGAGATGTTCCTCTCTTGACTTAACATCAACTTTTACTTCCAGAAAGTAAATCAGTTTTCTACTGAGTCTTCATATACTATGACCGTGGGTCCCATCTGTTTGTCGTGTATCTATATTTTTTTTGAGATTCGTGTTGTCACGATCCTTTCTTATAATTACATTATTATTTGTGATCAAATTATTGAGAAATAAGAAAATAATGAAAATAAAAAGTTATCCACATATTCTTACGTTGTGCTTAGAATAATCTAAAATAAAATCATAGAAGTTTACTTTGAAATAATTGAAAAATCAAAATAAGCAATTACACTTGATCAATTTTAATGACCTATAATTATAGGCATGAATATATATCAATTTATTCACGTAATATGAGCTATATGATAAAAGTAAGCTTAAAATCGAGTAATAACTTTTTACTGCAAAAATTTACAAATATTTGAATTGTTGCATAGGGGTTATCAACAATAATCAACTTCTTATGAGAACGAAAAACAAGTAGAAATACTAAGAGTTTGTTTGGGGCAACTTTTGATTATTTATAATTTGTTGATAAGCAAATTATTCTGATAATCTGCAGATTATTAGAATAAGCTGGCTTGCTGTTTGTGGTAGCTTATTCAGAATATCTTACTGACAAATGTGTGTTGGATAAATGACCATTCTGTCATGTTTGGTTAAGCTGTTTGCAATAGAACTGTATGAGTACACAAATAGATAAAACAGACCCCGCAAATCATTCATTAACACCTCATTATGTCAAAAGTAACTATGTTTTGAAGGGAAAGTGGACAACCCATAGCAAGAAATTTTAGTTTCAATGCACTTACATATTTACTCTCAGTGTCAATGCATTTACATATCTACACTTAAACTTTATAATACCGAAAAATTTCAAATCACATAGCCAAAAGAAAGAGCCATCATCAATAAAAATCTTCAGGACAAAGAGTTCAAGATTCAAAACACGAAGCAATCCCTAGCCAGGTAAAAAAAATTTTTGGAATCCTTTTAGGTGAAAATGGAACAAATAATCATAAACCAAAAATAAAAAGAACTTCCTCAGAGAAGTTTAAAAAATGGTAATCCAGGAGCCTTTGCGATGCAAAAATGAGAATCCAGAAGTCTTTAAAAGATGTGAATCCAAAAATGCTTACAGTCATTCGATTCTCTTCGATCCTCTTCTCCACAAAAAGCTGGCCTTTCGAGCTACGATCTTGTTCGGATCCCGCCGAGCTTCGCGCGAAACAATGAAGGGTTTTTGTTTCGCGAGAGAAGGGCAGAGGGGACGCGAAAGGGCAAAGGGGATCTAGATCGGGATCGGGATGGAGGAATCGCCGATCAAGGGGAAGCGGAAGTGCAGAGGGGATCGGGATCGGGATCGGGACGGAGGAATCGGCGACCGAAGGTTTTTGTTTTGCGAGAGAAGGGCAAAGGGTAAGCGGATGAGATCGAGATGGAGGGCTTCTGTGTAATAAACTCGAACGAGAAATGGAAAGCGGGATGCCAGGTGTGGCCCTGAATAACGAACGATCCGCGTCCGACGATTTCCTACCGCGATACAAACGTGTGAAACAAACCCTTTGTCGGAGTTTTTAAAACGCTGGCCGCAGTAATAAGCTGCCCCAAACAGACACTAAGCATCAAGTGAAAATATTGACATAACAATGATCCATTATATCATAAAAATCATTGCATTGAAAAAAAAATGCTTGCGAGAATGATAACACAAGTTAAAAAAATTTAATGATTTAAAATTGCCTAAGAAGAGAAAGAAATTTGTATTTCTAACTAACAAGTCGCACGTTTAATATCTCAAACAAGGGCTAACAATCATAAACCAACTGTTTAGTAAAGATAATATAACTTATTCGTTTGGTCGAAGTCATGGAACTATATCTCAACTCATCTAACCAAACACAGTACAATTAACAAGGACAATTTATAATAAGGAGAGCTATTTAATTAAGCAAATTAGCATTAGGGCCCGGATTAGAAAAAAAAATTTAAGTGACATAATCCACACTTTATATTAAAAAAATAAAATAAAATGTGGGTTAATTGCACTTTTTATATTGAAAAAACAATTTAAAATGTGGGTTATGCTCAAATTTTTTTAAATATTTTTAATTAAATGATATATTTAATGATATTATAATTATTAAAAATCCTGAAAGAGAAAAAACTCTTGGGGACTAGCCCAATTGAAATAAACTACTATGTAATTGTGAGTACACAAGTTCATTTTTTTTCAAAGTTAGGAAAGATGGAGTTGTTAAGTTGATATATAATGATAGTTCAACAATAATAGCTATAATGGGTTGCTAAGACCATAGTCGATGGCTATGAAGGTAGTAGCTCACCCTGAATGTTGTAGACACTGATTGTAGCGCCAACTTATCGTAGAGACTAGTTGAATTTTTTGACAATAATTAGTTATGTAAGTCATAAATGATTGCTACGTGATGTTGATTGGCCACAGAGGCCATAACATGCAGCTACGGGAGCTGTGAGCTGCGTTAGTTGTAGTTCATTTTGTAAGTTGTGGTGGTGAGCTGCAATGACATCCGTAGGCTGCAAAGCCTGAAGTTGGGAGTTGCACAAACTGTGAGCCACATAGGTTGTACTTAGTCACATAGGTCATAATTGTGAATTGACGATGCATGTATGTTGCGGAGGTCGGAGTTGAGAGTTGTATGAGCTATGATAACATTTGCAGGTTACTGAAGCCAGAGTTGAGAGCTGCATGAGCTATGAAGATGCTTGATGGCTACATAAGCCAAAGTTGGGAGATACATGAGTGTGATAACGTTTATATGTTATATAAGATGGAGTTGGAAGTTGCACGAGATATGGACCACAAAAGTTGTAGTAGGTTGAGTTTTTATGTAGTGGTGAGACGTGAGGAGAGAATTTTAGAAGTTCAAATAAGCTCATAGTGTTATAAGTATGATGGTTTTACAAATTTATTACTAAGAGTTACACTATATCTAGGATGTGTTGTTAAATTATTTATGGGGTACGTTGTTGCACCTTTTTTTGGGGTGCATTTTCACACCATCTTCGGGGTACGTTGTTAAACTATCTTCAGGTTGTGTCATTGCACCATCTTCAAAGCACATCATTGCACTATCTTCAGGGTGCATTGTTGCACTATTTATAGAGTGTGTTGTTACACCATCTTTGGACAATGCATTGTTACATTTTCCTTAGAGTGCATTGTTGCATTATTATTGAGGTGTTTCTGTCGGCACTATTTTTGGTGTGGGGTTTGCCCGTAAGAAGTTGTCGGTCATCGGAATTGAAATCCCGTTGCCCGCTTCGGAAGGACGTTTTTTAAAAAATTTAGTTTTGAAAAAGATGAAGTCAAACTGACCCCATAATTTTCATAGTTTAGATGAAAGAGCACTTTATCTCAAATCATGTATCTATCCCGAAGGATGAACGCAAGAATTGAGAGTGAGGCTCGATCAAATAAACTAAAGAAAGTTATGACATCCGTTTGGTCTGCGAAACCAATGTATTGGCCGACAAGTTCCCCTATTTAATATAAGGAATTAAATAAGGTTTATATTGTGCTGGGTTCGGGATAAGCTTCCTATAGGGGCAAGCCCCTATAGTTAATTACATCTTAGATAACAAAAGTTACCTAAGAATACTCTCGATAAAAATCAAGGAAAAATTATCTTCAAGGAATTCAAATGGTAAGGACATCGCAGAGATATCGGACTAAGAAGTGTGAAGGGGGATTGGTTCAAATATGAAACATTTTGTTTTGGAGTTCAAAGGAGGAAACACTAGAGGATGTCACAGATTCGAAGGAAAACTTCGGTGACTTCCTAAGCTATCCTATTAT
>NW_018165532.1:475783-489776 GCF_001263595.1 Phalaenopsis equestris
GTTAAGATCAATATGTGAAACTTCAAGTTGAGTAAAGAGAAAGCCTTTTATTTTCTAATGGTGGGGTACCTCTTCTAATTTTCTAAGACTAGTCAATAGGAAAGTCCTATGGCTAGACCTAGGCTACTAAAGAAGTTTTCTAGACCTCAATCAAAAGTGAGGTCAACAGTTTCATTGCACCATATTTAGGGTGTATTGTTACACCATCTTGTCGGTACTATTTTGGGTTGAGGATTTGTCTGTTGGAAGTTGTCGGCCGCCAGAATTGAAATCATGTCGCCCGCTTCGGAAGGACATTTAATTTATATATATATTTAACTTAGAAAAATATGAAATCATATAATATGAAATCGAACTGACTCCATATTTTTCATAGTTTAAATGAAAGAACATTATACCTCAAACCTTATATCTACACCAAAGGATAAACACAAGACTTGAGAATGAGGCTCGATCAAATAAACTAAGAAATATATGATAACCGTTTGGTCTGCGAAACCATTGTATTTGCCGACAAATTTCCCTATTTAATACAAAGAATTAAATAAGGTTTATATTAGGCTGGGTTCGGAAAAGCTTCCTATAAGGGCAATCCCCTATAGTTAATTACATCTTAGATAACCGAAGTCACCTAAGAAAACTCTCGATAAAAATAAGAAACTATTTTATTCAAGGAGTTCAAAAGGATAGGACTTTTCAACGAAATCAGACAAAGAGGTGTGAAAGGGGAATAACTCAAATTTAGAATATTTAGTTTTGGAATCCAAAGGAGGAAGAACTAGGGGATATCATAGATCCTAAGGAGAACTTCAGTGACTTCTTAAGCTACCTTATAATTTTTTAGTTTAGAGGAGAAATATTTAAGTGTTTCATCCTGTCAATTTTATTAGTTTAGGGCTTACATTTGTGTGAAACGATCACACAAATAGTCTGGAAGATGTGAGGATTTAGGCCGTGACAAACGACAACCTTGGAATCCTAGGACGAGTGAGGGCTTATATTTTACAACAGAGCTATACAAAAGCCTAAAGATAATGTGAGGATTTATGTTGCATAAGCAAATAATCTCAAAATCCTATGGCTGTTTATTTAATTCTAAGGAAAGATATGTTGTTGTAGATCCTCTTGCTGTTGAAGATGGTCGTGCTGCCCACAATGCTAGCTCCAAGCTCCTCGTTGTAACGAGTTTAAGTTTTCTAATGCGTCAGATTATGATTTCAAATCAGATGTTCCTATGCTTATAATTCTTTAAATATTGTGGGGCATGTTAAAGTTGATTACAGTGACATCGGTTAGGATCACGGTTCCCTCGTTCCGGTACCACTATTTTCTATTGGATTCACTTAGTCCAAATGAATTTACTAAACTTAACTTAATGAGTTCCATATTTTTATTTAGACCGTGGGAAATCTCGTTAGCAACCGTAGGTTACCTCCTCTGAGGGATTCCTGATCATCCGACAGAGACATCTTTTAGTTGCAATTGTTGTTTTGGTTTTGTTGTAATGTTTGTAATTAAATTTTGAGTTGTCTTATATTTTGAATATTGTGGTGGTGAATTTTATCTTGGTTGATTTTAATTTTGGATTTTTGGTTTGATGGCTATCCTAGCAGTTTTGGTTTTCATGCAAGGTGTCATCTTTATTTAGCATGTAAGTTTTATAAGTATAAAAGTACAGTGCCAGAAATATAAGAAAAGACGACACTGCAAAATATAAAAGCGTACATGGAGAGTCTTCTCGTTCCACCACCTAAAAGGTTTGTACTTGCAAGATATGTAGATAATGTTGCAGGAAAGTTTAAGTAGCAAGAGTAGATGAAGGTTTAGCTACCAAACCCCAGGCTAAGATTTTGTTGGATCTTGGAAGATTCTAGTTGATAATTTTGATCCTAGTGGATAATTTTAGAACAAAATATGACAAGTTCAATTTGCTCTTCAAAATATTCAGAAGGTTTCAAAGTGTTGAAAGTGTTGAGGGAATCACCCTGAACTACTTTGAGGCTCTCTTGAATTATTTCGAGTTCGTTTTGAACTTATTATATTGTTTCATTAATCATCCGAGGTTGAAATGTGACTACCCATTTGCTAAGTGAACTTAACAATTTAATTATCCCAAGGAAAGGATACCTGATTAGTCAATTAATTGTTCACTTAAGAGTTATATGGGTGGATGCCCCTAAGGCAAATCTAGGTCATTTAAGATTGTGGTGCCAATAATTAAAGTCAGGCTTATAGTGTTTAAAGATGTTAGTCACCAATCATATTCTCTTCTAAATCCGATCAATTGAGTTTAAATATCAGGTTTAGGCCACTATTAAGCCTTTAACAATCAAGCCTTTAACAATCACATTTAACAATCACAATGGGTGAAATGGTGATTATCAAAATTTTGATTTCAAGTAATGTGCATTCTTATCAAATGGTCAAATCAGCCTCAATTTTAGGTTTAAGAAAAGTAAATTATCATTTTTTCTGACTTAAGCCAATTACTTAAGAGTCATTTGATCTAAGTTGACTTTCGAGTCATAAAAATTAGGAGGGTTATGATTTTATTGATGTTGTGCAAGGGTGGTGAGTGAGTTTCTACCTTTTAACCCCACTATATTTCAATCATCCAAATATGTTTATTAAGATCAAAATTACTCATTTTCCTTTGATTAATCATAAATTTTGGTTAAGGCACAAAAGTCAAAACTACGGCTTTGCCCTTGGGGGTCACCTCAACTCTTTAAACACAACTCAAAAGACTTAGAGGGTTGAGAGTGTCATATCCATGAGGTGACTATAATGTTTAGAGGAGAACATGTGGACCTCTCAAAATTTTGATTTAATTTAGATAATTATTTAAATTTAGAAGATAGGATTTTCAAAAGTTAATTTGTTTAATTATCCAAAATAAAATTTATATTTATGAAAACATTATAAGAGGTTTTTTAAGATCAAAGAAAATTTTATACAAAATATCGTGATTTTTTTGTATCAAATTTCTACTATTATTATTTAATTTTTTAATCAATTTCAATGATTAAATTGAATAAAAAATAATATTTTAATTACAAAAATCATTTTTATATTTTTAATATACTTCTCTGAGTTCAAAAAACCCAGAGAATCAAATCTTATATTTTTGTGATTTTTAATTTATTTATTATAATTATTTTAGTGGGAGAACATGAAAAATTCATTTTTTAAGCCTTTAACATTTTATTTTAATTTAAAAAAATTAGAAAAAATATCCTAATGAATTCTAAGTGATTAGAGGACATTTTCACTCATTTTGAACCATTTTTTGCAATTTTGAAAATTTTTATTATTTTAATTATTTTATTCAAAGTATATTTGAAAAATGAAATATTTTCACAAAAATGGGTTTTTATTTTTATAAGATGCCCCTGATCACAAGGAACTCAGAAAAATAATTTTCATAATTTTTCTAAGCATATTTAATTTAATATAATTATTTTTGAACAAAAAAGCAAGACTTCCTTAAAAATCCATTTTAGTGCTTAGACTAATTCAAATAATTTTGACATTTTTACAGTGAATAAAGATGATTTTTATGGACAGTGAAGAAGTAATTTTTTCAATTTTTGAAAAGTGTATAATTTACATAAATTAATATAAAGTATATGCATTTAATTAAGTATAGAAATGTACAAGATGATTCAAAGCATCATAATATTTTTCATAGACTTCTCTAACCACAGAAGACCTACTAAAATTATTCCCATAATTTTCAAATGGATATTTTGATTTATATAATTAAAATAGCCAAAATAGTTACCTTAGCTTGAAAATTAGGGTTAGAAGCATAGAGATGCCCTATGACCTTGAAAAAATCAGAGGACATGGCCTCTATCATGAGGAACAAACCTTTAAAATTTCAAGCCATGATGAGCAATGCTTATTCATAGAGAATTGAAATACCATAGAGGGTATTTAATTCATTAAAAATCAGTGAATAAGAAAATAATTTTTATTTTTAGTTCACATTATTCTCCTCTGTTCGCTGAGTAAGAAAATATTTTTCTTTTTTTTATGATTTTCTACACAAAGATATGATTTTTTAAAGTTATGGGCATTTAAATAAATAAGAAAATCCTTATTTTTCTATTTAAGTGACGCGGCGAAGCATCAACGTACGACGGCTCCGAAGCTCCACGTGGCATCTTCTGGTTCAGCACCGCCATCCACCTCAGCGTTGAGTCGGTCCGCGGTTCGTGTTTCATTCCTTCGTCTAGCGCATTCTCGTCCGTTGGTTGGATACACGCGCAATCGAACGACTCTCTGTTATCATCCCCAAGTATTCAAACCCGAGATTCGTTCACACTAAAATCTTAAGATTTTTATCTAGACTCAACCAAATCGCATGCGGTTTGTTTTTAAACCTTCATCTACTCAAGACAAACACATTTATGCAGTTGATCAAGTATAAAATCAAGCCATTACAAATGGAGAATCAAAATAAGCTCGGGCTAGGTTGTGGAGGCCTCAATCAGATGGTTGTAGTAGCTCCCGATTGGACCCAATGAACCTCCAGATGAAGTCTTGTGCCATGGTGAATCGTCTAAGTATGAATTCGATCAAACTCGATTTCAGGTGTTGATCAAATTCTATGTTAGGGGATATTTTAGAGGGGGCTTTGATGGGGAATAAACTCCTCTCACTGTGAGGATGGTGTGTGCACAATTAATTTGAGTTTTGTGGACTTTGGAGAGATGCCCTAGTTTTAGCTGAAAATTTGAGCTCAAAATTGGGCTTCCACAATGGGGATCGGTGGGGGAAAATGGTGGCAGTGTGCTTAGGAGTTCTTGGAGAGTGTCTAAGAGCAATTGGACAGAGTTTCCCCAAGGATTTTCAGCACACCTCCCTTTGTCCATGGCGGAGTTGATTAAATAGAGGAGCTTAGAGGGAAGCTCAGGGCAAATTGATGGGTGCAAAGAGCTGCTTAGGTGGAGGGCTGAGGAGCTCTAAAGAGCCATTGGGATGAGGTGGCATATATGGTTGAAATTGGGTTTGATATAGGGGTGGTGTCTCTTGATTTTGGGTCCTCCGGCAACTAGGGTGGCTGGCCATGGCAGGGGAGGTGCTTAGGTGGCTCAGGAACTTCAGAGGAATCTGTCACAACCATTAATTTGGGTTGGTGATAGGTTTTGACAAATATATCTTTGGCTTAAGCAATTTAGGAAAGAAATCCCTTGATTTAGGGGACCTTTGGTCCATGGCTCATCTAGGGTGGGTTAAGTATGGTTTAGCCTGGTCCAAGGGGGAGTTTAGTGGTTGTGGAGTCATAAATTTAGTGGCCTTAGGATGGCTAAGTTAATTTTGGTACATGGGTCCAAATGGCCAAAGGTTGGGTTTGAATTAGGCTAGCCATGACTTTGAGTCCAATTGATTGATCAACATTGTATAGATGATTGAAGATTTTTGGTGAATGATTGAAGTGATTTTGAGCCCAATTGGAAGCTCAATTTGAAGGATTTTGGGATTTTGGTCAATTTGGGCATAATGAACTAGACTTGGGTCTAGATTGGGCTAAGATTGGGCTAAGTCCAAATTTATGGTTGAAAATGGTCCATAGAAATGTCATGAAGGGTTTTTAACGTGAATTGGGTGCCAATTTTGGGGTTAGGGCATTCAATTTGGTGGGATTAGGTCATATGGCCAATTTAGGGCAAATTTGGGGATTTTTGGATTTGGGTCAAAATTGAGTGCAATTGAGGCTTTAACAAGGCCAATTTAAGGTAAAATTTGATATTTAGGAATTTTATGAAGAATTTAGGGTCCAAATTGAGGCAATTGAGTAGGCTATGGGGTTCAATTTAGTGGGATTAAGCCACATGACCAAAATTGGGGGTTTTGAATTAGGTCAAAATTGAGCTCAAAATATGGGCCAATTAGACATAGATTTGGTTTATATTGGTCATATAAAAGATAAATTTGAGTTTATAATTGAAATTGATGAGAATTGGGCTCAAATAGATGGACATTTGAGGTGAATTTAAGAAAATTGGACCTTTAAAGGCAATTCTGGGGTTTTGGTCACAATGGTCGAATTGGGGTCAATTGAACGATCCAAATTGGTTTTGGAGTCATTTTAAGTAATTTTAAATGTTTTGGGAAAAATTGGGGTGCTAAGGGTATTTTTGTAATTTTGGCAAATTTAGGGGTATTTTGGTAATTTTGGAATTTTGGGTGGTTTTGGGTAATTTGAGTATTTTAAAATGGTCTGAAATGATTTTTGAATAATTTTGGGTATTTTTGGATGAATTTGAAAATTTTGACCAAATTTACGGTTTCAATGACATTTAAGTAATTTGGGTGGATTTAGGGGTAAAATGTCAAGTTGAACATTTTGGTAGAATTGGGTTTGGTAGCATTGGGGTGTCAACCACCTTATATGAGCCATGGATCAATGAAATCCCTATTTGGATCCTCTATGTACTGGTCTTTGCTAAACCCTCGCATAGGGCTAGTGGGTTTAGGGGATCATCTACATGAGTCTCCTAAACGATCAAAGGATGAAAGTCAACAATTTTGGGTTCAGGGTTTGTGAGTGATTGCAGGTAAAAGTGAGTGTAATTGAGTGAACTAACTCCAGACCAACATCAGGGTCAACCCTAAGGTCAAACATTCCTATGGGAACTCTCCTTGAGATCCTCCATACTGACCCCACATATTATGAGCTAGATGTTAGGACCAATATGTGGAACTTCAAGTCGAGCAATGGGAAGTTTAGAATTTCTAATGGTGAATGTTCCTTTTCTAGTTCTCTAAGAATTGTCAACAGAAAAGTCCTACTGTTAGACCTTAGGCAACTAAAGAGGGAAAACTAAACCTCAACCAAAAGTGAGGTCAACACATCTTTAGAGTATGTTGTTGCACCGTCTTTGGGATGTGTCATTGCATCGTCTTTAGGATGCATTCTTACACCATCTTCTGGGTGATGTGCTGTTTCGCAGGATGTCTCATTATCTTGCAACATATATCGAGATTCTGCAACGCATGTCATGATTCCATAAAGAATTTCGTTGCAATGAGTAGGAGGAGATCGAAGGTGGTCGATGCGCGGTGATTGATGGTGCTCGGCGGCTGCGCAGCTGCATGAGCAGAAAATGTTCTCCAGATCTTCGAAGAAGAAATGACATTAGGCTTCAACTCCTCTCGGTCTTTCTTCATGCTCGGCTCTATTCCCTTTCTTAAGAGGGGGGTAGAGCTCTATTTATAAAGTTTGAGATATACCTCCCTGCACAAAAAAAAGGAATTCAAACCACTCCATCACAGCACCCGGAGAGGTTCTTTCAATTGGACGATGTTATGTGGACATTTTAGTGTCTTAATGATGTTGAAATTAATTGAACTTTTGCTCATTGAATTCATATTTATCCAGACGCTCTGTTTGACTATAAACTTGTCATATTTAAAATTCATTTAAATATACAAATCGGCATAAAAAAACTTTCATGCATGATTTATCAGCTTGATTTATGCTTGATTTGGATCAAATTGGACCAACTTTGGTTTCATTAAGGTTGTCTCATTGAACTAGTTAGTTTGACTACAAGTTTGCTAAAATTAACATTCTAAATGTATTTTAATTGGAGTCAAGTTTCTTGTTTTAAAAAAAATCCTGAGATTCATGTCATACCTCAAAATTTGTATCGAATCATAAAAATTTGTTGATGACATATGAACAATCAATTATTTATTTAATTTAAAAAATTAAACTTAAGAAAATCTTGTGAATTAAGGAAAAATGAGATTGATTTACATTTAAAATTTATAAATGTCATTTAGGTAAAATAACAATAATTTTATAATATTTTACTTTTTAAGTTAAAAAATTAAATTTATAGAATAATGTAAATTTTTTAAGAAATTTGAAAATAATTTTATCGATTTAAATGAAAATAAATTATTACAAGGTTATATTAGTTAATGATTTTTATTTAAAATAAATATTTGTCTCTAAATGACTTATTTAATAATTTGAAAAAAAAACATTTTTTAACTTAAAAATAATTTTTTTTTAATTTAAAAATAAGTTAATAACATTATGTAAAATAAGAAAAAAATAGGATTAAATTATTTAGATTTTAATGAAATTAATTTAAGTTGTCTAAATAAATTATAGTTAATAAATTTAAATTTTTTGAATTAAAAGTTTTGAATAATATAAAATGTCTCGAAATAAATTCAAACTATATTAAAGTAAGAGTGAATGCAATATAATAGAAATTTTAAATTTTGTGAAATGTAAAATTAACTTTTTTGGGGTGCTCGAATAGTGTCTTATCCCAAAGTTTATTTTGATAGTAAGGTTAAAAACATTTGATGTGACAAGAAACTCCAATTATCTCAATTAAAAAAGAGATAGAAGAAAAAATAAGTGAAACAGCTGCTGGGAGAATAGCAACTTTGAGCACCATGAAAATCTCATATAAAAATTTACCTTTATTCACTTAAAGTGAGTGATTGGATGAATGTACATTGGTGTATAATATATTTTGGATTGTGAATTTATGTTAGGAGAACAATAACCCATCAAATCAAATTGATATTTTTTGACTTGAATTGAGTTCAAGTTGAAGTTAGTGAATCATGTCTCGTTCCAAACAAAATTAGATTTGGCCAACTTAAAAATAGATTATTCTTGTATTAAGATTTGATTGATGAATTAAAATCAATCTTGAGCCTAGGTCGATTTGACTTGAGATTGAACTATTAATAACCTTATTAAAAATTAAATATAAACCTTGAGACTTGAGCTACATTCATGGGCATCAAGTATTTTATTTTAATATTCACTCATGCTGTGTAGTATATGTATGATCAATCATCCTTCTAATTATTACCAATCGAGATTTAAATTGTAAATTTAAATGCATGTATATTCATATTAAAAAACGAAGGATTAGTCTAAGTTGCAACTGAATAGCAGAATTTAAAGAAAATAATATTATATATTTTATTTTATTTTATTTTATTTTATTGCTGAACTTGATGTAGTAGAGGTTGTTAGAAAAGCTCAAGCCAAGTTGAGACCATTCATCTCTCATGCGCGGCAGTGCAATAAATATTTCGAAAGCTACTCTGTTTATGCTTGTTGCAGTCTTGTCACTGGTGAGTGTCCCTCTTTTTTTTCCTCATCTCTTATCGGTGAAAATCTGGTTTTTCTACAGTGTTGTCACTCGCCACTGGATCTCGTCATTTAATCCAATTGATTCTGCATATAAGACCTTTCAGATTTAACCGGCACCTCGTACGGCATTGTTGTCTTTGCCGATCAATTCTGTGCGAATACATACTTTTCTGTACTCGGTATTAATTGAATTATCATCCGAAGGACTATCATTTGTACGAATATTTGAACGGAACATTGAATGGATACAGATTTCGTAGTGTGCGACCCATTTTTGATGTCTGCACAAAAGTCACTTTTCATCTCACTCTTTCTGTTCTGCTTTCTGCTTAAAATAAGAAAAGCATTTTTTTTTCTTTTTCGGGGACTTTGGGATGCAGGACCACGTTGTATTTATAACTACCTAATAATTTAAGGGGACGTGAAGTAAGATCTAAGTTAATTGTTATCCACCAATAAATTTCATTTTATGGCATGAATTTTAAGATAATTTTTTAAATAAAAAATATTTAGACTTCAATTAAGAGTCATACGAAATTCTAATTTCAACAAACTTATTATCAAACTGACAAACTCAATGAGACAAATCTAATGATATCAAAGTTCGTACAATCCGAGTCAAATCAAACTCAAATCAAGTCATTAAACCACACTTGAAAAATTTTCAGACACATTTGAAAGGTCAAATAGATATCTAATATGACGAGTTCATAGTTGAATCGAACATCTCGACAAGAAAAATCTAACAAGCTCAAGATTGCTCAATTTGGACACCTTTCAGACACCCAAATGTCCATTAGACTGTAAACACAGTCTAATTAAATGAAGCTCTACGAACCGTTCGATCAAAATAGTTCATATTTCTGTATTTATTGCACCCAAGACACTATAAATAGAGCTCCACCATTCTCATGAAAGGGGAGCTTGAGCCTCGAGAGAGAGCTTGAGGTTTTGATAAGAAATTGAAGTCCAACACCATCCTTATCATTTTCGATTGCGCCGACAGCCGTAGACCACCGCTGATCGTTGTCAACCACCGTTGATCGCCATCGACCACTGCCGACCTCCGTCAACCACCACCGACCAACGTCGACAACCACAAACCACCGTTGAGCACTGTTATCGTCGCTAATCACCACTAACTATCGTTGATCACCACCAATTGTGGTTGACCACTGCCAATCAGAAGCTGTTAGTCAACATTGTAACTTGAAAAATCTAGCAACCATTTTCCGTTAGTGAGACAGGGGTTTTCTATAATCATCAATATATAGTGGATTTTTACAACTGTGTCAGATCTAGTGATGTTTTTCCTTTATGGGTTATTCCATGTAAAAACTTCTAGCGTCATTATTGGTTTTTTTTCTTCCACGCTAGTGTGTGCTGAATTTTCGTGTAATGCTAAGACGATAATTCATTACTCTACCGCTGTGAATTTTCTAGCACGCATGAGTTGTCTAATTGAATTTTGCTCACGTGAAATTTGTGCTTCAATATTCAGTTTTTCACATTATATATATATATATATATATATATATATATATTCCTTTGTAAAAACACGCCTGCCCAAAATTACAACAAAAAGGCCTTTTTTCGATTTAATTCTTTGTTCTTTTCTCTCCATCTTCTAACTCCCAATGAAAAATGATAGTGGCTTGCATCGCATTTCGGGAAGTATTAACGATTCTGATATCCAATTCTGAACCAGAATTACCATGTTTTCATTAGTGTCTCACCAACTGGGTTGTGGAAGTAATTGTACCTACCGGCCTGGCTATCGACATAGCCTCAATCCATCGATTGGAAGTCATCTTTAGTTGGCAGTTCATAGGCTTTAAATCTCTAGCTCTCTTGATTTGTCACTGTAATTATTGACTAACCAACCACATGTTCTTTCAGTCCCCACCCACGCCACCCACCCCTTTTTTTTCTGTTTTTCTATATGTCGATTAACGCGCTTGCTATGCGTTGAGAAATGTTTCTGGTCAGCTAATTAACCCAAAATGGATTCTTAATCAGTCTTAAAATCGCACATCATTTTCATAATCGCATATCTAGAGGCATCAGTTGGTATATGGCATAATCATGTCATGCGTCAACGTTTCAACTTTTTAACACTTATGTTTATTCTCAGTTGCAGTTCTTAATCCCTTTGCACGTTCTCAATCCTTTTTGGGTTTTGCTCGTATAAATGCTGGTATGCTGTTGAATCCTGATCTGTACGTGAATCATGTCCAAGAAATAAAACTTAAGATAGAATAGAATGAGAGTGTGACAGAAGGGGAAATGCACGACATTGAACAACAATTTGAACTGTTAATTAGTCTTTCTTTCATAAAGTGATCTCTTAATATTTAGAGGAGGATAATATAATATGTAAAATTATATGTCTGCCATTGTTTTAATTGGTGTGTTACAATATTTATTAATTATTTTACATATATATGCACTCGGTTTAGCCACTTTATAACTCGGTCGGCTGAAATTAGTTGGGCTTGGTTCAACAAGGCTTGCTCGTTCGCCTTCACTGAATTGTGGTAGTCGATCAGCTTTTGATGGTCTTCAGGTTAGTAAGACTTTAATTGATCAGCTTGGTTTTGTCAATTGGCTATGCTAGTTTGGTTGTCGACTATTGATCTTGGATAAGAAACTCTTATCAGCAGAGCTAAACTAGGCTGCCAGACAAATGATGAATCGTCATAATCCGACAGTCATATTCCGATAGGTAGCTTATTCCTCGATGATGTGATACTTTATGGATGCTCCGTGTGATTATTATTGCTATTTCTCGGCCCCTCGTGAGGAATCTCAAGGGTACTGGGATTGTTGTGTTCTTCTCTTGAATCAAGTTATGATGAGAGGTAGGTCAATATGTTCGCCCGGCTTGGTAGACATTAATCTTTGGTTTAGACAGCCTTCGCTCATTTGACCTTTAACTCAAGCTTGGGGGTTGCATTTGATCAGATGGATCTTTTGATATTCTGCTGGTGAATGCTTAGCTTTCCGATGATGGATCTTAATTTTCCGTTGATGGATCTTCAATCTTCTCGTGGGCTTATGATCTTCTATCTATAGATCCTCGGTGTTCCGTCCGTGGGAGTTAAGTTTTTCGTCCGTGGAACATCCTTAACTGTGTTCTTTTATATGTTTTGTTCGTTGAATTTTTCAGTGATTCATAAAAGAGAATACTTTGTGGTTATCATTTTTTGTTGCAGCTACTGCAACTCAATTGTCTTATTAGATGATAATGACATTGTTTTTTATGTTTTGCTTGAAGTGGCGAAAGCATTTGGTTGTGAAGCATTTTCATACACTCTTGTTATAACAATGCTGCAAGGGCTCATTGGTTTTTTTAATGGGAAAAGTAGTTTACTGGTTAAATTTTTATTTTCTTAGCTTCTCAGAAGTTTTTATTTTATTTTCTTTTTTCAGCCGTAAATTTGACTAATAACATATAAAATTTGTGGTTTAAATAAGTGATCTAGTAGATAGAACTACTACTTTTAACTGATGGGCTAGAGTCCTTTCACAGGTTTTCCTACCACAAAGCAGTTCTACTTTCATAAAATTAGATTTAAAAGAATAAAATTCTGTTTGGTCCGATTCAAAATGTTGGACTAAGTTATCATTTTGATGAACATCAGAGGTATTTTCTTAGGCAAATAGACAGAAATTGGAGGTGAAGTTTCGGATTGAAGAGCAAGTACCTGCTCCTACAATGAAACTTTTTGAAGCAATATTTTGACAGCAACTTCTCAATTTTCTCTATATAGTACGAATCAAACATGCTCTGAACGAGTGACCCATTTTCAAGGTATTTATCCTCCTCATGAACAAAAAAAAGAAAAAAAAAATCTCACTTGGTTAGCTTAAGCAATCAAAAGATCAAATCTTGTTTTGGTTTTACGAAGAAATGGAATTTTGCACGCTGCAGATCTACTGTTGAGTTTGAGAAGTGGATTCTATAGTTTGACAGATCGGGACAGAAGGCGTGGTATTCCTGTACAAATACAAGCAGAGAAGTGCCTCTGTTTCAAACCAGCTAATCAGAAAGAGTGGAAGAGATAAAGAAGCCTAGCAGTCTCATTCCTCAGTCAACAATATTTCTAAAATATCATTTACAGTTACTTTGGAATGGAACATAATATCTTGGGTGGCAAAGAGATGTAACTTATGAGACACGGAACACAGTAGGAATCCAAATACATGTATATCATACATAAGTAAACATCTAAATAAATACCTTTACGCTTTGGTAGCATTAGGAGTGAGAGAGTCGTGTATATATATATATATATATATATATAAAATAAAGTTGGTCGGTAGTGAACCACTAATGGAAGATTAATAAGACATAATAGTAGAGAAAGCAGCAGTAGATTTGCAATCCATTGATTAATGATCAAGGGGGCTACCGCAAGTAGGCGTTGCTGAACTCCTTTGGAGTAGTTCTTCAATCATCTGCAAAGCAATCCTATCCTGATCTTCTTCCTCTTCCTGTTCCTTTTTCTCCACCGCCATTATTTGGTGTTGATGTTGGTGTTGCGGGTCTGTTGGAAACGGTGGCGAAGGCGATGGCAGAGGCATGGTGGGGCTCTCCAGGTGTGCTTGCGGTGTGCTGATGTCGAGCTTGATAGTCATGACCCAGTTGGAGTCAGCACGCGTGCCGGCTCGCTTCTGCCAGACACCAATGTGTGAGCTCTCTGTGTCGAGGCGGAGGCAAGTGAGTGAGGGGGAGGGGGTCTTGCAGCATCGTCGGAGCTTTGCGCTGAGCACCTCAGAGAGACTACTGCTAAAAGTTGCGCTGTTGGCACCGGCGGGAGGTTGCCCGCGGGGGCCGCCCCAAGGCGG
>NW_018165532.1:489862-499388 GCF_001263595.1 Phalaenopsis equestris
CCGGGGGGGGGTGGGCGGGCCGCGCCCGCCACAGGGCGGGAACCCGTTCTCGGCCGCGAAAGTGGCAGGCACTGGGAAGTTGGTTTTGGCATTACGGCCGCTCATAAGCACGGCAGCCTCGTCGTAAGCACGGGCCGCCTCTTCTGCAGTCTCGAAGGTGCCCAGCCACACCCTTCTCTTCCTGCACGCACCACATTACATACAATTTACTGCTTTTGCATCCATCTGAGCTACAAGAAGTAGTAAATTGAGAGGATAGAAGCCTGCTTACAGAAGAGGATGTCGAATCTCTGAAACCCATGAGCCCCAATGCCTTTGCCTTACTCCTCTGAACTTCTTCGACTGTACCATGGAATTTCCTACTATCAGCTGTGATCTTGAGCTCAATTTATGTACCGGACACTATATACTGAGGGTTAGGGATGGATCAATGGGGGTTGCACAAGTGCCACTGGAGGAGACAAGTACACGCACAGAGAAGCTGAATACAATGAAACAGAAGATGGAAGCTGTGAATTAAAGTGGCTGGCGGGGAGTTAGTTTGCTTGGCGGGGGTAATTTTATATAGTGGTTGTGGCCGCTGGGAGAGCAATTAATCCAGCAGCTGCTGATAATTACAAAGAGCCTAAAGAGGTATAAGCCATTCAAGTTTATAAGAGAAGGCGGGGGAGGGGATCCATGGGGAGAATGTGCAGGAGATGTAGCTGTAGGGGAGCAGAAGCTGTCGGCAAGAGAAGGGTGTTGAGAGATGATGATGATGATGATGATTATGATTATGATGAAGAAGATGATGATGCATGTGCAATGTGTAACAACTGTAGTACAAGGTGTAATTAACCCTCTCACCTACACCTTTAGCATAATAATAGCTTCTTGTTGAGCCAAAGCCGCTGGGAGACTTGGACTTTCCACGAGAGAAGACCAATAATCCCCTCCTTTCCTCCATACTTGTTACTCACCTCACCATTTTGCTACATTTTCTTCTTTCTATTAATTACTCCTGCACATGATGCTAAGGAGCTACTAACTAGCCAACCGCATCATTGTCTAATTGCTCTTGAGCTTTTTCATTACTGCAGTACCATCCTGGTGGTCCTCTTTTAAGCTTTGCTTCAATCTAGCTTATTATGGGATGGGTGAAATTAAAATAGCTTATTTATTTATTGTGGAAGATGTGGTCACTGAATAAAAATCCCTTGCCACAATTTTAAATACTTCTATAGCTATTTTTTGCGCATTCCCGAGATGACAGCATGTAAAAATAAATGAGATTTTTTTTATTTGAAGATAAAGACGTTATTTTTGTTGATATTTAAATGTAGGCTGGAACACACAGAATTATAGGAATAAAGTATTAGAAATGTTAATGATAAGTAAATTCGTAGCATTATCGATGTAATTTTTCTTTAATTTTTAAATAAAAATGATATTTTGAGATCACAAGGTAGGAAATTACTCAAGTTTATTTTATTTGTTGTGGGGTTCTGAAAGAGAGGACAAGGAAGGAGGCAGAAACTTCCCTCGTATGGAGGAAGTGGGGGTCTCAAAGGAAAAAGAGGTGGAGATTCTTTGTCATCGACTTTGATTGATCAAAGGAGAAGATTGTACAACTACAGGGCTTGGTGGCTGCAAGGGGTTCGGCAGTTGTGGGGAGGTTTGCATCAATGATGCCATAACACTCAAATCGTTAAATCACAAGCAAATGGAGTGGAAGTGAGGAAAGGGTAGAATAGTTAACACGATTTGTGTAATTAAACAACATGTTTCGTGAAAGGGGCATTTGGCACGGGGTTATTTCTGTGATATAGAGAGTATAAAGTCTGTCGGTTGGGTTTGTCAGGTTTAAAAGTAATTCTGGTTCAAGTTATAATCTACCAACCCCTCCTAATGCCCATGAGATAAGAGTCTGGTTCCAAGGGAATAAAAACAGAGAAGGTTGCCATATGGAGGTGGAGCAACTCTATTATTCCACAGAAGTTTGGTTACAAGTGAGCAAGAAAAGAAGCAAGCTCCCTACATGAGGGGGAGAGAGAAAAAGCCTAAGAGACCCTCTTTAACCTTTAAGGGATTCACTATTTATATAGAAATAAAGAAAGTAGAGCGAAATTACATTTATGCCCCTATTATAAGAGGAGTCACGACGGTATTCCAGCCTTTTTTCTGTTTGTATCAGTCATCCAAGAGTTTTTCCCTACTGAACTTGTCGGCATTGGGTGGCCAACACAAATGGTCGGCTGACAGGTGGTTGTTGGCCCAAGTGGTGGGCCAGCTATACTCTCCATGGCCGACTCGGATGGTTAGCTGGTTGATCTCCATATGGTAGGCTGACAGGGGGTTGTCGACCAATTGGATGGAGGCAGTACTCATAAGTGCTCGTGACAGCTCCGACACAACGTCTTTGATGACAACGAGTTCCATGACTCTATGGGGTGGCCTATTTTTGGGCTATAAATAAAACCCTTGAGTTTTTCACTTTTTGGAAACGAAGATTGGATAAGAATGAAATACCAGTGAATACAGAAAACATTATTTTATAATTCCCCAGTTGGACAATTTTTTTTAACAGCATTTCTGCTAGCCTTTTGTGAATTAAGTTTTTTGAAAAAAGATCATTAATTACTGTCAAGATTTTTGAAGAGTATATAATCAAGCTTTCATTTAGATTTATGAATAGAATTTTTTTTTCTAACTCTGGTCCTGCTCCTTGCCCATTTATTGTGCTCTTTTCAAAATCTCACCTCTAGGAGACCACTCTTTTCACCCGGACTTAGACGGATTTTACTGCTGTCTTTGTAGGGGTAACCTCCGAGATTTGCTAGTTTGGTGATTTGTATCGTAAACTGTGGATTTTCTCTTTTTTTGTTAGGGAAACACCTATTGATATATAAAAGAGAGACTTAAGATTGAGGTAAGGGGAAGGGGGGGGGGGGATTTCTTGTTTGCTCATCCCAAAAGAGAAACTTAAGTTAAGAGATATATCATGGAATGCTCATCTCGGATGAGAGGCTTAAGTTAAGAGAAAGATAATTGAATGCTCATCCCAGAAAAGAGACTTAAGTGAAGAGATCTTTCATTTGCTCATCCTGGAGAAGAGATTTAAATGAGGGAGATAGCTCACTTGCTCGACTCGGAAGACAGGCTTAAATGAAGAGATTTTTCGTTTGCTCATCCTAAAGGAGAGGCTTGAAAGTGGGAGATAGTTGCTTGCTCTTCCCGGAGGAGAGGCTTAAATGAGAGAGTCCGTTTGCTCATTGGAGAGAGAGAGTTTTTTTTTTAGAATGCTCTCTCAAAGGAGAGGCTTAGAGAGAGTAATTTTTTGAATCCTCATCCCAGAGGAGTGACTTAGGTGAAAAATTAGATAGATGTCTTTTTGGTCTTTGTCTTCTTTCATTTTTTTTCCTTCTTTAATGAACGGTAAATAAAATGAAGAGTGGTGGAGCTTATCTTTTTATTTTTCTTGTCGAGACCTTCTTGGAATGTTGGAAGAGTTTTTCCTAATCTTCCTTGGAATTTGAAAGGGAGTTTTCATCCTCTTTTTTCTTTTTCTTTCTTTTTTTCTTTTTCTTCTTCTCCTTGTCTTGTCACAATTTTTTACTTTGACTTGTAACTTCTTTTTCTTTCTCGTCTTGTCACATTTTGTCTTCTTCATATCATTTTTTCTTTTTTTTTATTTTAGTTTCTTGTTTTTCTGTCTTTTGGATTTCTCCAACCTGGAAGGCTTTTTATCTTGTTGGTGACATTCTCCACGCTCACCACACCATTTAGGATGTTGAATCCAAAATTGTTCTTCAGACTGTGCCCAAGGGATAAAGTCGGGTTCCAAGAAGAGGAGAAAGAGAGGAAGAAAAAGAGAGAAGATTGTCTCGGGGGTGCCAGAGAGGGCTGGTCCCCGGACTCAGCGGTCGCTATTATTCCACACAAATTTGACTACAAGTGAGGGAGAAGGGGAGCAAGCTCCCAACATGTTATAGAGAAATAAAGAGGGGATGGGGAGATTATATTTATGCCTGTTATAAGAGAAGTCACGAGGGGTATTTCAATTTTTTTCTGCTCGTATCAATTCTGGAGTTTTTCTCTGTTGGAATCGTCAGCTTTGGGTGGTCGACCGACTATAATCTCCATGGTCGGCTCAGATGGTCTGCCAACAAGTAATTGAATGCTCGTCCCAGAGGAGAGACTTAAGTGAAGATATATTTCATTTGCTCATCCTGGGGAAGAGATTTAAATGAGGGAGATAGCTCGCTTGCTTGACTCGGAAGACAGGCTTAAATGAAGAGATCCTTCGTTTGCTCATCCCAAAGGAGAGACTTGAAAGTGGGAGAGAGTTGCTTGCTCTTCCCGGAGGAGAGGCTTAAATGAGAGAGTATGTTTGCTCATTGAAGAGAGAGAGTTTCTTTTTCTTTTTAGAATGCTCTCCGAGAGGAGAGGCTTAGAGAGAGTAATTTTTTGAATCCTCATCCCATAGGAGAGACTTAAGTGAAACATTAGATAGATGCCTCTTTGGTCTTTGTCTTCTTTCATTTTTTTTTCCTTCTTTAATGAACGGTACATAAAATGAAGAGAGGTGGAGCTTATCTTTTTATTTTTCTTGTTGAGACCTTGGAATGTTGGAAGAGTTTTTCCCTAATCTTTCTTGGAATTTGAAAGGGAGTTTTCCTCCTCTTTCTTCTATCTTCTATCTTTTTGTATTTTTCTTCTTATCATTCTCTCCTTGTCTTATCACAATTTTTTACTTTGTCTTGTCACTTTTTTTCTTCCTCTTGTCTTTTCATATTTTGTCTTTTTCATCTCATTTGTTCTTTTCTTTATTTTGGCTTTTTGTTTTTGTGTCTTTTAGATTTCTCCAACCTGGAAAGCTTTTCGTCTTGTTGGTGGCATTCTTTACATTGTTTAATCCAAAATTGTTCTTCAGACTATGCCCAAGGGATAAAGTCGGGTTCCAAGGAAATAAGAAAGAGAGGAAGAGAAAGAGAGAAGATTGTCCCGGGGCCGCCAGAGAAGGCTGGTCCTCGGACTCAGCGGTCGCTATTATTCCACACAGATTTGACTACAAGTGAGGGAGAAGGGGAGCAAGCTCTCTACATGTTATAGAGAAATAAAGAGGGGATGAGGAGATTATTTTTATGCCTGCTATAACAGAAGTCACAAGGGGTATTTAAGTTTTTTTCTGCTCGTATCGGTCTTGGAGTTTTTCTCTGCTGGACTCGTCGGCTTTGGGTGGTTGACCGACTATAATCTCCATGGTCGGCTCGGATGGTCTGCCAACAATTAATTGAATGCTCATCCCAGAGGAGAGACTTAAGTGAAAATATCTTTCATTTGCTCATCCTGGAGAAGAGATTTAAATGAGGGAGATAGCTCGTTTGCTTAACTCGAAAGACAGGCTTAAATGAAAAAATCTTTTGTTTGCTTTTCCCAAAGGAGAGGCTTGAAAGTGGGAGATATTTGCTTGCTCTTCCTGGAGGAGAGGCTTCAATGAGAGAGTTCATTTGCTCATTGGAGAGAGAGATTTTTTTTCCTTTTTAGAATGCTCTTCGAGAGGAGATGCTTAGAGAGTAATTTTTTGAATCCTCATCCCAGAGGAGAGACTTAAGTGAAAAATTAGATAGATGTCTTTTTAGTCTTTTTCTTCTTTAACTTTTTTTCTTCTTTAATGAATAACAAGTAAAATGAAAAGAGGTGGAGCTTATCTTTTTATTTTTCTCGTCGAGACCTTCTTGGAATGTTGGAAGAGTTTTTCTCTAATCTTTCTTGGAATTTGAAAGGGAGTTTTCCTCCTCTTTCTTCTTTCTCCTTTCTTTTTATCTTTTTCTTCTTATCATTTTCTCCTTGTCTTGTCATAATTTTTTACTTTGTCTTGTCACTTTTTTTTTCTTCCTCTTGTCTTGTCACATTTTATTTTCTTTATCTCATTTATTTATTTTTTTAATTTTGGTTTCTTGTTTTTCTGTCTTTTGGATTTCTCCAACCTGAAAGGCTTTTCGTCTTGTTGGTGGCATTCTCCACGCTCGCCACATCATTTAGTATGTTGAATAAAAAATTGTTGTTAACACTATGCCCAAGGGATAAAGTCGGGTTCCGAGGAAAGAGAAAGAGAGAAGATTATCTTGGGGGCGTTGATCCCCGATAACTGCTGATATGCAACAATATAATAATGTCTCTGATTATATTTTCACTTATATTTCCTTACTTTGCAATAGAGTCAAAACTTGTTCCTGAAAAAAATAAGAATTTAATTTTTTAATTTATATATATATATATTGAGATACTACGCAATTATACATTTCGTTATCAAGTGATATAGAACTTTTTGATTACGCCCCGAATATCAAACCCACAGGGAAAATATGCAATATGCGTTATTGAACAACAAACTTTCTATTTAAAAAAAAAAGACAATTACTTAAACTAGAGATGTATTCGCAGTAATTAAAATTCAAATCTTTTTGGTATTTTTGATATTTGACAAAACAGTAAAAACTTCTAAAGATAACTTGAGTTTATGTAAAGAAAAGCACTTGATATGAAAATACCCTTCTCCTTATCATGAATCAGTAATAAGTATAAGAATTCTGTTGTGGAAGTAAGCAAACTGTGTTGTGCTAAATAGAAGCAATTATATTCGTTACCCTTACTAGAAATTTTATAAAGAACATTGACTAATTTAAATTTTGAATAGTTCTGAAGACCGACTATTCAGGGAAGATACCAACTCTCACTCTAGAGTTCTCTCGATTCCCTCCACCTGGGGGCTAACATCTTGTATTAGAACCTAAAATAATAAACCAAGTTGGGGGCTTTAACCTGTCACTTTAAAGTCCTCTAACTCTACACCCTTCAAAGATTATTTCCCTATATATTTAACTAAATCATATGAATTACATTCTCATTCATACAACATCATGTGATTCTTTCCAATTGTTGACTGAGATAATACCAGACCGGTTCTTACATGTTCTCACAACAAATTTTAACATTTGGATAGGCCAAATCAAGAAGTAAATGAAGTTCATGGATTCAAATCATCACAACTTCTTCCAACATTAAAGATCAATACTCTCCACAACTTCCATCCAACAATTTAATTACTTATCATTTTAAGGAGAAAAATAAAGAAAACTACTCAGAATCAATGGAGAAAACAAAATCACACTTTAGTTTAAGATGAGAAATATTGTCAAACCAACAAGAAGTCTCGATTAAAACCAAAAAATAGTTCAAAACAAAAGATAAAAACTTATCTCAAATCCTCCACCAAACTCTTGAATTTCCTTTGAATCTCTTCTTTTTTACAACACTCTTGACTCTCACAATAAAACTAAAAACAAAGGATAAAGTAAATTTGTGTGGTGCTTGAATCTCTCCACAAGATTCTCCACGATCTTCTCAAGGCTCAGCACTCTCTCCCTCTTCAAGCACCCATTTTGAAATGTCTCAACTTCCTTCTTTTATAAATCTCCAAAGTGTGTCTTGATAACTCTTCAAAGTGTGTCTCAATTCAATGTATTCTCCAAAGGATGCCTCCTTTCACAATTCTTTTAATAATACTTTCGTTTCTAGTAGTGATAATCACCCTCTTTAGCCAATAGGTGCCTCAAATACCTCCTAAAAATTCAGCCAAATGAAGAAAATCGCCAAATAACTGCCTCTGGCGCTTAGGCACGACCTTCTATGTTTAACCGACGCTTAAGCACCGGATTTGACTCTTAGGCGCCAAAACACTTTAGCACAATTTTCACCTCTTTGCTCCAAATTTGATCTATTTTCACTCATTTTAGCATTTTTCACCTCATTTTAGCATTTTTCACCACTCATTTTAGCATTTTTCACCTTTTTACTTGTACTTCAAAGAAAAACACACAAATACCTTTCATTAAAGCGCAATAGCTTAAAAATATGTATAAAAATGTGTGAACTATATATTTTTAGTTTAGGAAATGTTACTTGTCCTCAAGTGACACTTCAATCTTTAAAAATTAAATATGTATGATATGTATATGAGTTTTTTTAGGAGTTACTGAAATTTAGATTTAGAAATATAGTAGTCCAATTTAGAAAAAAAAATTCAGTAAATGAGACCAACTTAAAGTTTAGAAATTTTAATGTTAAGAAATATGAAAATATGACTTTTATCTAATTCAGAAATATTGTAAATTTTCTAAATTTAAAATTTAGTTATTTTATTATCTCTACTTAAAAATTTTTATTTTAAATAATTCTACTTACCATATTATATTTTTAAGCTTAAGATTTTCTCCAGTCTTATACTTTAAAAAGTTCAACTGTGGAACCAATTTTTGATTAGACACTGATCCTCAAGCTTCTCCTCCCTTACTTTTTTTTCTTTCTCTTTTATTTTTCTATTTTATATTTTTCTTTTCTTTTTCTTTTTCCTCTTTTCAGGCAAGGATTGCTATATCTAGATAGGCCTTTAATGATTTTGAATTCCACTTCTTCTTTCCTAAAGCAAAGTCCTGATATAAATCTTTCACTTATAAATATAATAATAGTTTTGAAAATTATTTTCAACAAAAGAAATTTAAGTATTAAAAATAAAAGTCTAAATTTCTAAATTTTTCAAAAATACATTTTTTCTTACAAAGATAGTTGCACTATATTTAACATTTTATACACTAAAAATTTTTGACTGAAAATTTTTCTTCATTACTCAGAATTTTAATTAAATTCTTTTACTCATTTCTAAAATCAAATTTTACTTCCCTAATATAACTTCATATACATGATCATTTTTCTTTTCAAATCAAATGCACTTGTAACACATTTGAGAACAAATAAAATTCATGTTTTGAAAATATTTTTCATCCCCTCAAACTTAAATTTTTAACAAATTAAACAGTTTAGCATCAGATATATATAAGCAGAGCAAGAATGAAAATTGAAATAACATGCTTACAAGAATTTTTATATCCTAATTATACAAGTATAAAACTAAAAATAGGATTAAAAATTAATTTTTAATTAATTTTCTAGCATTTTCAATTCAATTCAAAATGTAAAGAATCAATAGACTTCTAAAAATTCAATAGACTTCTAAGTAGTGGGTACAAACATAAAAACAAACAAACACACTAACTATGATTTCCAGTCTCAACATTAAGAAAACACACTAACAAGATAAAAGAAAAGTATAGGGTAGTAGTTTTCTAAGTTTAAAATTTAAAACTAAAGTTAGCAAGATTTTCAAATTTCTAAAAGATATAGAATTAAATTCAATCCTTAACTAACTAACTGTCGGCACTATTTTTGGTGTGGAGTTTGCCCGTAAGAAGCTGTCGGTCATCGGAATTGAAATCCCGTTGCCCGCTTCGGAAGGACATTTTTTTTTAAAAATTTAGTTTTGAAAAAGATGAAGTCAAACTGACCCCATAATTTTCATAGTTTAGATGAAAGAGCACTTTATCTCAAATCCTGTATCTATCCCGAAGGATGAACGCAAGAATTGAGAATGAGGCTCGATCAAATAAACTAAAGAAAGGGATGACATCCGGGTGGGCGGCGAAACCAA
>NW_018165532.1:504732-506349 GCF_001263595.1 Phalaenopsis equestris
AAAAAAAAAAAATTCTAATTTTGAAAATTTTTTTTCCCCCCCCCCCCCCCAAACTTAAATTTTTAACAAGATTAAATAGTTTGCAGCAGATATATATAAGTAGGAATGAAAATTGAAATAACATGCTTACAGGAATTTTTATACCGTAATTATACAAGTATAAAATTAAAAATAGGAGTAAAATTAATTTTTTATCAATTTTCTATCATTCTTATTTTAATTTAACATATAGAGATTCATTAGACTTCTAAGTAGTGGGTACAAACATAAAACAAACAAACACACTAGCTTTGATTTCACAGTCTAAACATAAAAACAAACACACTAACAAGATAAAAGATAAATACAAGGTAGCAATTTTTTGAAATTAAAGTTTAAAACTAAAGCTAGCAAGATTTTCAACTTTTCAAAAGACATAGAAATTATTTCAACCCTAACTAACTAAAACACATTACTCAACACACAGCAACAATTACTACCCTAGAATTTAAAACAAAAGACTAACAAAACACAAACATCACAATAGCAACTAAACATAAGTCCAACACACATCACATAGTCCAAATAAACACAAATAAACATGTAGCAAGCCTAGACTACATAGTCCATAACATAATACAAACATAAAAATAAATCTTTTAGTTTTACTCCTCATTCTCAGAATCACCGCTATTCCAAACATCTGCAGGCTCATAATCAGGGTATCTAGGATATGGAGGAAATTACACTCCTTGGTTACCCCTAATGAGGCTCTCCAAAGATGAGTGAAAATTCTCTTCATAATCACTTTTTCTTCTATTATACCTATCAGTATGTTCTACAAAACACTCTAATTTCTAAACTATATCAGCGATATAATTAATATTGTCCATTGACCGCGACTTTATATATGTTTAAAAATATAAGTATTTAATACTACAGCTAAAAGATTTAATTCCTCAGCAATTGTACCAAAACTTAATAACAATTATAGATTCGATAAAATTGGATGTAATAAATATTCAATAATTATAAAGTCGCACTTATCAACGCAAGTATACGTATCGCTCAAGTAATATAGGGCTCTAATGGTGTCCTAGATATCGATCTCACAGGGAGTAATACTATAACTACAAACTAAGACTTTAGAAAAGTAATATTTTAATCACAACAACAAAGTTCAATTTGCTTATTTGTCACTAATAGGCAATTGAAATAAATATATAATTTTAATAACTATTAAATAACTAAATATACTAATGAACGTTCAAATGTGATATTCAATATATAAGAAAACATCATTCTCCTTGTCAAGAAATTATAGTGAATAGATAAAGTGAATAAGTTCAAATTATATTGTGCCAAATAGGAGCATACCTATTATTTACCCTTTGGTCCAGACATAAAGAACATTGAATAATCCTACGCTTGTTTATTGAATCTGCAGCTAGGCTGGGAGGATACCGGCTCTCACTGCGGAGCTCCCACGTTCCCCTGCCTGAGGGCTAACATCTACACTTCAGCACCCAAACGATAGAACCAAATTGGGGATTTTAGTCTGTCACTCTAAATCTCCAATTCTACGCCCGATAATTTTATTACCCTATTTATTTGCACCCAACTTCCAAGGGCTTTGAC
>NW_018165532.1:507155-513551 GCF_001263595.1 Phalaenopsis equestris
CTCTGTAATAATTGATCTTGGGTCTCAGTAGACTCACCTCTAGAAGTAGAAGCACGTGAGGTAGACGGTCTAGATGTAGAAGCAGCAGAGGTGGAAGTAGCAGACGTTTCCATTCCATAACTCCTTGAAAATCCTCATCTTCAGCCAAAAATAGAATATTCAGAATAAGTCTTCACATTCACCTTTGTAATAGGCTTTAGAGGCAACAGTACTTCCTCCCAGCTATCATATCTCACTCCAGCCTGCTCACATAAAGAAAAGATCAAGGAAGCAAATCCCAAACCTGCAGTAGTAGCGACAGTGGAAAAACTGATGATAGTCTGATATATCAAAGCTCCAATGTTGATGAGCTTTCCTTTATGGATACAATAATTTAATATCACTCTCTCTCTGCTAACTTCACTGAGATGATTTGTTGGTAGCAGACGAGCAAAAATAAAATAGTGTTATGCCTTCGAAGATGCACTTAACTTGGAAGTTAGGAAATTTACTTTTCTCTCATTGGTAATCTTCCAAAGTCATTTTCCAGAGTCCTCTTCCATCCTTCCATCATTCAAATAAGAAATAATCTCATCTAGCTCCGTCTCAGTCAGACTATAATTCACATAAAAACATAAAGTATCTGGTGGCAAATGTTAGAACAAGTTTATTACCTCCGGTGAAAAAGGTACCAACTTTCCTTGAACCATGACTCTATTATCTTCAGATTCAGATAGGTTCACATAGAACTCCCTAACAATAGAAATAACTTCCACAGCAGCAAAATAGTAGAATTTTACAACAGAAAAATAACAGAATCGTTCCCACTGTCGGCGAACGATCAGATCTTCTACAGGTCCACCTGGATTCTTAAAACAACGCTCCTGGATAAGCTTTCGTGATTGCAACACATTACTGTACCTATCTTGAGCTTTCAAACTCACAAATTTGCTCGAATCAAAATGACTATTTCCTTTGCTCCTCTTCATTCTTGGTGCCATTCTACAATTTTATAAGATTCCAAAAATAACTTCAAAAATCAAGTTTAAATTACTAAACTAAACTTCTAAAAGCATAAACTACACTTCCTATGCAAATTCCATAGATTTTTCCTCATTTTTCACCATGAATAGTGAATTTTTGAATTCTTCCAAATGTATTCAAAATGCATGGTGAAAATCCAAAATTTGTACATATAAGTAAAGCTCTTACCTTAAGAAATCCGAATCTAGCAAATTTTTCTTAATTCCACCAAGAAATCTCCACTTAATAGTGTGCCCTAGCTCTCCAAAATCGCGATTTTGAGAGGTTGAAGGTGACGGGAGGGTAAAAATGGCAATTTTCGGGTTAATTTTTTACTTTTAACCGTTCACGAACCGATTTTCATGAACCGACTCTTAAGCGCGGATAAGTGGCGCTTAGGCGCCTGCCTCTCAGGTTACTTCGCGCTTAAGCGCGAGATATGGCGCTTAGGCGCCGGTGCACAATTTTTTTTAGATTTTAAATTTAAGTAAAATGCACTATTTTCCTAAGTACACCACCCCTAAATGGTCTTATAACACTTAAATGACGATTTTCATCTCCTTTAACTCTCCTCTCTCTCAAAATTCTCTATATAACTCAATTCAATTCGAGGCTAAAAATAATAAAAATTTTCACACAAACAAATGTATATTTTCATTCACAAACAATTACAAGTACATATAATACTTAATTCTCACTCCAAATAGTCTCAGATGAGAAAATTTTCTAAGCACAAACACTTAACAAACATTAACAATTAAACACATAAAAACATAAACACTAAAAAACAAGACTTAAACTCTAACACGTAAACACAATGACTCCTAACAAACAAACTCTGACATCGAACTTAACTCCATTCTTCATTTGATGAGACAAACTCTAGTCTTTCATTTGTCTCTCCTGGGGCAATCAGAATATAAAGTTGATAAAACGGACGGTGGTGACGAGCTCTGATACTATCTTCTTCAATCCATTTATGCTTAAGAAACGTCTCCTTATATGCTTCCTCTATATAACTAGTATGACTAAATTGCATTTTCAATTGCCATCCAATATGCTCAAGATGTGCATGAATCTCAATTGCCTTGGTCTCAAGTAAAGCCATGTTAGTCTCAATTTTGTTGATCCTTTCCGATATTTCTTTGATACTAACGGCTAAGAAACTATTATACAACTCTTGTGCACTTTGACTAATGAATCTCTTCCTTATGGTCTCTTCTTCTTCTTCAAATCCATCTCCCGTGAAGACATCTTATCAAAATCTCTCTCTCTTATAGACCTCTCTCTTATAGACTCTTATAGACTTTAGGGCTGAAAATGATATAGGGTGAAATTCCTTCACAAAACCCTTCTATTTATAGACCTGAATCTCTTTAACAACTTCTAGGCACGTCTTGGAACTGCCTTGGAACATTTTTACAAACTAATTGACAGTTAAACCTTCTAGAATCTTAATTTAGCACATGTTCTTTAACTGCCGCGCTTATGCGCCGAGTATTGGTGCTTAAGTGTCAATGCACATTTTTGCACCAGTCAACTAAACGTCCAAATTCTCATTCTAACATGTCTAGGTTACTAAATAAAGTCTTAAAATCAATACAAACACATAATAGTCTCAAAAATACTACCCCAATTTTCTTAATCACACACAAACATTATTCAAAGAAAAACACACTTGATAACTATGGGTTGCCTCCCGCAAAGCGCTTGTTTAACGTTGTCAGCCCGACACAATCAGTACTTATTCTGGTTGACCCAATATCATTCCTTCATTAAATTTATGTTGATCCCCTACAAAATAAGGTGATCATTCACTTTAAACACTTTATCGGTCTTAGGATCTTTAATATCCACAGCTCCATAAGGATAAACTTTAATCACAACAAATGAGCCTATTCACCTAGACTTAAGTTTGCCTAGAAATAATCTTAACCTTGCATTATATAGCAAAACTTGTTGCCCTGGCTAAAAATTTTTAGAAAGAATCCTTTGATCATGCCACTAATCCTTTGATCATGCCACTTGATCATGCCACTTCTTCATCTTTTCTTCGTAAATCTTAGCACTTTCATAAGATTCATTCCTTATCTCTTCAAGCTCATTTAATTGCAATAATCTTTTCTCACCAACAACTTTCAAGTTATAATTGAACTATTTAATCGCCCAATATGCTTTATGCTCAAGTTCAACTGGTAAGTGACAAGCTTTCCCAAATATTAGCCTATATGGGGACGTTTCTATAGGAGTTCTATATGTAGTCTTATAAGCCCACAAATCATAGTCAAGTTTGACTGACCAATACATTTTTTTTGGATTCAGAATTTTTCCATAATTCTTTTAATTTTTCGATTGGATAATTCAGCCAAACCACTTGTTTGAGGATGATAAGTAATAATAATTCTATGATTTATATGATATTTCTTTAATAACTTCTCCATTATGACATTTCTAAAATAACTTCCTCCATCAATTATGATAACCCTCGACATCCAAATCTATAAAATATGTTTGTTTTCAAAAATTTTGCTACACTTTGATCATTACATTGAGGTAAAGCAATAGCTTCTATCCATTTGGATACATAGTCTACTGCTAACTGTATATGAAAATTCTCGAAAGATAGTATAAATGGCCCCATGAAATCTAATCTCAAACATCAAATATTTCAATTTCTAGCATGGAATTGAGGGGCATTTTATTTCCTCTAGAAATATTGTCTGCTCGTTGACATCTATCTCAAGTTTTGATACATTTATTAACATATCTAAAAATAGTAGGCCAACTGGATCGTTATGGAGTGGATTCTGCTCTTCTGATTTTATCTGCATTTTTTTAATTACGAAATTATTGTCCCCCAAAATCAGAATTATGATGTTTTTGGATTATTTCATAAGTTTCTTCTAATGATACACATCTTCGAATAATCAGATCCTTTCCTTGTTTATATAAAAATGGGTCATCCCAAAAATAAGTCTTACCTTCAGAAATAAATTTTCTCTTCTGTTGGTATGTCATTCCATAGGGTATAATATCACTAACAAGAAAGTTTACAATGTCGGCATACCATAGAACACGCCACTCATTAATATTGAACAATTTTTCATCTGAAAAATGTTCATTAATTTCTTTTTCAAAACAGAGTAGTTTTTCTAATTCAAGCCTGAATAAATAATCAACAAGTTGATTTTCAATCCCCTTTTGATCTACTATTTCAAAATCAAATTCTTGCAAAAGAATCTATCTTATAAGTCTAGGTTTAACATCCTTCATTTTCATTAAGTACTTAATAGCAGAATGATCAATATGCACTACACAATGAGTTCTAATTAAATATGATCAAAATTTATCAAAGGCATATACTATTACTAATAACTCTTTTTCAGTGATTGTATAGTTAATTTGAGTTTCATTAAGAGTAGTATAGTAAATCACCTTGAAAATTTTATCATATCTTTGTACTAAAACAGCTCCAATAGCATAATCACTAGCATCACACATCAATTCAAAAGGTTTTCCCCAATATGGTGAAACTATAATTAGTGCAATGAATAATTTTTCTTTTAATAACTTAAAAGTTTTTAGGCATTCCTCATCAAAATTGAAAATTGCATTATTCTCTAGTAAATGACATAAAGACTTAATAATCTTTGAAAAGTCTTTAATATATCGAGCATGTCCTAAAAAACTCTTAATTTCCCTTATATTCGTTGGATGAGGTAAATTAGTGATCACTTGAATTTTAGCAGGATATACTTCCATACCATTTTTTGATATTTTATGTACTAATACAATACCTCCTGCTACCATGAATTGATATTTTTCCCAATTAAGAACTAAATTTATTTCTTCACAGCGCTTAAGAACTTTTGATAAATGTTCTAAACACGAGTCAAATGAAGTTCCAAACACTGAAAAATCATTCATAAATACTTCAATCCCTTTTTTAATTAAATCACAAAAAATTGTCATCATACATCTTTGAAATGTAGCAAGGGCATTACATAAACTAAAGGGCATTCTTCTAAAAGCAAAGTACCATAAGGACTGATAAAAGTTATTTTCTCTTGATCTTCAGGAGTTATTTGTATTTGGTGATAACCAGTGTATCCATCCAGAAAACAATACTATTTATGCTCAGCTAGTATATCCAGCATTTGATCTAGAAAGGGTAGTGGAAAATGATCTTTCATAGTGACATGATTTAATTTTCTATAATCAATACATATTCGTCACCCTGTAACTTGTCTAGTTGGTATTAATTCATTATGTTCATTCACAGTCGCAGTTACTTCTCCTTTCTTAGGAACACAGTGAATTGGACTAACCCATGCACTATGTGAAATAGGTGACCAAAGGAAAATAAGTTGAGATTTTCATACCTATTTTATATTGTTTTTTATGATATTATACTTTAAAGACATGTATTTTTGATGTTTTGTTGTAGAAATGATGAATTAGGGTAATTGGAGCAAAAAGATGCAAAAAGGAGTGAATTTGGAGCGAAAAGGACCAAAATGTGAAGATTTGAACTAGAGCGCCGACGACGAGCCCAACGGCGCTGACGGTGGACTTTTCTCGAGACTCTAGATTTAATTCATTTATGTAATTCATTTATGGGCCCCGTCGCCGGCGCCCTCGAGGCCGCCGACGGCGAGCTCGGCGGTTATGTCCAACAATGCATTGGATTAGGACGAATTTTGGAGGGGTGCTTAGGCAACTCTTGGGAAAACTCATCCACAACTTTAAAAGAAGACTTTGATCAAAAATTAGAGAGATCTTGGATGTTAGAGAGGGTCCTAGAGGTTAGATAGGTTCCATTAGTGTATAGAAAATGTAATAGAGTGTCAAAATTGTGAGGAATTCTTTGAGAGATTGTAAGAGTGGAGGGAAAGTGAGAGATTTCTTCCTCCTTGCCGCTTTGAAGAGAAATTCTGTGTGTTGTAAAGAAAAAAAGAGATTCAAAGGAACTTCAAGGAGTTTGCTTGGGGAGAAATTAGAGATAAGCTTATTTACTTGTTGTAGTTTGTATGACTTTGCTTTTATATATGAATTCTGAGTTTTGTTGTGTTTTCCCCATGAGATCTGGTAGTTTTCTCTGTCTTTCTCCTTGTCTTGAGATTTGTGAAATGATGATTTAATTGGTTGAGCTATGAAAATGTTAAGGAAATTATGATGATCTTTTCACTTTGATCTTAATTTACCTTCAATCTGACCAATTTATTTGTTAAAATATATTGAGTATTACAACTAAAGTGAAGATTACATCCAAGATTCATGGAAGTCAAAGCCCTTGGAAGTTGGGTGCAAATAAATAGGGAAATAAAATTATCGGGCGTAGAATTGGAGATTTTAGAGTGACAGACTAAAATTTCCAATTCAGTCCTATCGTTT
>NW_018165532.1:513724-517224 GCF_001263595.1 Phalaenopsis equestris
TTTATCCATTCACTATAATTTCTTGACAAGGAGAAGGATGTTTTGTTATATATTAAACTTCACATTAGAAACTTTATTAGTAGAATTAGTTATTTAAGAGTTATTAAACTTACATATTTATTTCAATTGCCTATTAGTGATAGATAAGCAATTTGAATTCTATTGTTGCGATTAAGTATTACTTTTCTAAAATCTTAGTTCGTAGTTCTAATATTACTCTCTGTGGGATCAATATCTAGGACTCCATTAGAGCCCTATATTATTTGAGCGATACGTATACTTGCGCTGATAAGTGTGACTTTACAATTATTGAATATTTTTTACATACATCTTTATCGAATCTATAACTGATTTAAGTTTTTGATGCATTTGCTGAGGAATTAAATCTTTTAGTAGCAATATTAAATACTTATATTTTTAAGCATATATAAAGTCGCTGTCAATAAGGTAGATAATTCCAGCATCTAACTACTTTAAAATTTCTTTCTTAACAACTTCTTTTATTACAAAATTCAATCTCCTTTGAGGATCAATCTTAGGTTTGCAGTTCTCTTCCATATGAATTCTATGCATACAAATTGAATGACGGATTCCTTTAATATCAGCTATTGTCCATCCGAAGGCTTTCTTAAAATTTTTCAGAATTTTCATCAATCCTTCTTCTTCTTCCATCGTTAACTTTGAGGAAATTATAACTAGTAAAGTAGAGGAATCTTCTAAAAAGGCATATTTTAAATGATCATGAAGTAACTTCAACTCAAGTTTTGGATATTTTTCAATTGATGGACAAAATGATTTATCTTTGTATATCGTGTCCAAAATTTCAAAACTTTCTCGAATATAGTTTGAATCTTTCTTAAAAAGATTTTCACATTGATCTAATTCCACTTTTTGCTCGTGTTCCAAATGTTGTACTTCAAATTTTTCTTCATAATTAGTTTGAAATGACATTCACTTAGATATCTTATAACATCCATTCGATAACATTCATCATCTTTACATTTTGCAGGATACTTCATTGATCTTGAAATGTTAAAAGTAATAGTTTGATCATTGACGTGTATTGTTAATTCCTCTTTCTGCACATCTATCATTGCTCTTCCAGTGGCTAGGAAATGTCTCCCCAAAATGATAGGTATCTTTTTATCTTCCTCCATATCTAACACAATAAAATCAACTGGAAAGATAAATTGATCCGCTTTCACTAGGACATCTTCCATAACTCCTTTAGGGTACGTGATTGAACGATCTGCTAACTGCAGAGTTACAGTAGTACGGGTTATTTCTCCTAATCACAATCTTTTAAATATTGATAATGGCATAAGGTTAATGCTTGCACCTAAATCACATAAAGCTTTCCCATAAAATCTGTCTCCTATTGCACATGAAATTGTAAAACTATCAGGATCCTTAAGCTTTTCAGGAAGCTTCTTCTAAATTATAGCACTGCATTCCTCACTAAGTGCAACAATTTCATTATCTTCAAACCTCCTTTTTCTATTGAGAATATCCTTTATAAACTGTATATAGCTTGATATTTGTTCTACGACTTCAACAAATGGAATATTAATTGTTAGGTTCATAAAAATTTGCAGAAATTCTATAAATTGCTTATCCAACTTATCCAACTTTACTTTTGTTGACGAAGTCTCTGAGGAAATAAAGGTGGTGGTTTTTTAAAGTCAAATTTAAGTTGAGAAATAGATCTTTCAGAATCTCTTGGAGCGTCCTGTTTTGATTCTTCAATTTCTTTTCTCTCTACTTGAGTTTCTTTTTGAATCCTACCTTTCAACTCTCTTCCACTTCTAAGTTGAATGGCTTTTACTTGCTCTTTATTCTAGTCTTTCAAAATTATTTTAGTATTACTAGGAAGTGTTCCTTGGGATTTATTACTTAATGAATTTGCAATTTGTCCAAGTTTATTCTCAATATTTCTAAATGTAGCTCCTTGACTTTGTAACTGATTTTCCATTTCTAACACCACTTCTTCTCCTTAAATTGTGTATTATTGTTGAAACCTGGAGGATAAGTAGATCTATAATTATTATTTCCTTGGTTGTTCCAGTTTCCCAATGAGTTTCTTTGATTGTTCCCCCATTGCTGATTATTACCACTCGTAGTATTATTCCAGTTAAAGTTGGGATGATTCTTCCAAACCGGATTATAATAATTTGAGTATAGGTTATTCTGTTTGTTATATATAGTATTCAAAGTTTCTAATGATGCTTGTGAATCTACCATTTGACCTAATGAATTCTCTCAATCATGGAAATTGGTTGAGAAAATTTTATTCCAAATTTGGTCTAGTTTCCTTGAAATTACAGCAATTTAATTTACTAACATAGTAAATGCATCAGATACATGAATATTGACTAGTTTCCTTGGATTCACTCTCTCAGAAGGCCATTGAAAATTATTGATAGTCATTTTTTCAATTAAAGCCAATTAATCAATTAAAGCATAAGCGTCATGAAATGATTTTAACATCAATGAACCACCAGCAGCGACAACGTTAATAGATCTAAGAGATCCAACTAATCCATTGAAAAAAGTTTGAATTATTAAACAATTTGGTATAATGTGGTGTGGACACTTTCTTAAGAGTTCTTTAAATTGTTATATTGTCTCATAAATAGATTCCACTTCAATCTGATTAAAAGATGTAATATCATTTCAAAGCTTCGCAGTTTTGATGGTGGAAAATATTTAGCAAGGAATTTTTGCGCTAAATTACCTCAAGTTCTGATAGATCCATGTGCTAACGAATTCAACCACATCTTAGCTTTATCCCTCAGAGAGGAAGGAAATAATCTAAGTCTCATGACATCATCTGATACACCATCATATTTAAATGTAGCGCACAATTCTAAAAAATTGGCAAGATGTAAATTTGGATCTTCAGTTGGTGATCCTTGGTGATTGATCCCTCAAACTGATTATTTGATACTATTTGGATAATAACAAGTTTAAGCTCAAATGAATTAACTACTACAATAGGTTTTTTAATACTAAAATGAAGTTCATCTACAATAGGGTTTACATATCTTATAAAGGTCAAAACTCTTGACGAATTTCAACATTTTGATTGTTTTGTTTTGCCATTTTTGTAGTTTTTTTAGATTTTTCAAGATTTTTGATTTTTTGGTTATTCTAATTTTTTAACAGATCTCTCTAATTCAGAATTGTAGGGCACTAGTCATTCAGAACCTGAACTACGCATACACTAACATAAAATAAAAATAAAATAAAATGCACAAAATAAAATACAATAATTGTTAAAGTTTAGATAAGACTTTCTAAAAATAGAAATTTGCTTTTAAATCAATTAATTTCTCCCGGCAACGACACCAAAAACTTGATCCCCGATAACTGCTTATATGCAATATTATAACAATGTCTCTGATTATATTTTCACTTATATTTTCTTATTTTGCAACAGAGTCAAAACTTGATCCTGAAGAAAATAAGAATTTACCTCTTTATATATATATATATATATA
>NW_018165532.1:517662-518464 GCF_001263595.1 Phalaenopsis equestris
AAAGCAATACTTTAATCGCAACAACGAAGTTCAATTTGCTTATCTGTCACTAATAGGCAATTGAAATAAATATATAATTTTAATAACTAATAAATAACTAATGATATTAATGAGGGTTTAAATGTGATATTCAATATATAAGAAAACATCCTTCTCCTTGTAAAGAAATTATAGTGAATGGATAAAGTGAATTGGTTCAAATTATATTGTGTAAAATAGGATCATACCTATTCTTTACCCTTTGGTCCAGAAAAAAAGGAGACTTTTTTATTAAGCCTCAAATATCGAACCCACAAGAAAAATATGTAATATGCGTTATTGAACAACAAACTTTCTATTTAAAAAAAAAGACAATTACTTAAACTAGAGATGTATTCGTAGTAATTAAAATTCAAATCTTTTTTGTATTTTTAATATTTTGACAAAACAGTAAAAACTTCTAAAGATAACTTGAGTTTATGTAAAGAAAAACACTTGATATGAAAATACTCTTCTCCTTATCGTGAATCAATAATAATTATAGGAATTTTATTGTGGAAGTAAATAAATTGTGTAGTGTCAAATAGGAGCAATTATATTATTTACCCTTACTAGAGATGCTATAAAGAATATTGATTAATTTAAAGTTTGAATGGCTAGTGACCGACGACTTTATATATGCTTTAAAATATAAGATAAATATGGACGTAATAAATATTCAATAATTGTAAAGTCCCACTTATCAACGCAAGTATACGTATCACTCAAGTAATATAGAGCTCTAATGGAGTCCTAGATATCGATCCCACAGGGAGTAAGATTA
>NW_018165532.1:519583-525294 GCF_001263595.1 Phalaenopsis equestris
CGCTGCGCCGTCGAGGGCGCCGTCGGCGGGGTTCTGAATAATTTTGTCTTGTAGCCTCGGAAAAAACTCGTCGTCAGAAAAGTCGATGGCGCCATCGGCGGCCTAGTTCAAATTTCCACATTTTGTTCCTTTTCGCTCCAAATTTGTTCCTTTTTGCATCTTTTTGCTCCAATGATCCTAATTCATCATTCCTGCAACAAAACATCAAAAATACCTTTCTTAAAGTGCAATATCATCAAAAATATATAAAATATGTATGAAAATCTCAACATATTTTCCTTTGATCAATATCTTACATCAAAAATCATGTCAATGCTTTCTTCAAAACATTGTACAACTTGTCCGATTCATCTTTTTGTTTCCTTAGTAGTCTCAGATAGTACTAGTCCACCCATGGATATCCTGCACTTTCAGATACTTTTGAGTAAAGCTTGTGTGCTCAGACATTCATAGGTTCATGGTAGTTTAAAATGTTGCAGTCCATGAAGTATCATCACAACTTCTTCTAACATTAAAGATCAATACTCTCCACAACTTCCATCCAACACTTTAATTACTTATCATTTTAAGGAGAAAGATAAAGAAAATTACTCAGAATCCATGGAGAAAATAAAACCACACTTTAGTTTAAGAGTTGAAATCATTGCAAACCAACAAGAAGTCTCGATTAAAACCCAAAGTGGTTCAAAATAAAAGATAAAAACTTATCTTAAATCCTCTACCAAAATTTTGACGTTCCTTTGAATCTCTTCTCTTTTACAACACTCTTGACTCTCACAAAAAAGCTAAAAATACAAATGATAAAGTAAATTTGTGTGGTGCTTGAATCTCTCCACAAGATTCTTCACGATCTTCTCAAGAGTCAGCACTCTCTCCCTCTTCAAGCACCCACTTTCAAATGTCTCAACTTCCTTCTTTTATAAATCTCCAAAAGGTGCCTTGATAACTCTTCAAAATGTGTCCCAATTCGATGTATTCTCCAAAGGATGTGTCCTTTCACAATTCTTTTAATAATATTTTTGTTTCTAGTGGTCATAATCACCCTCTTTAGCCAATAGGTGCCTCAAATACTCCAATAGGTGCCTCGCCAATAGGTGCCTCAAATACTTCTTCAAAATTTGGTCAAATGAAGAAAACTGTCAAATAACTGCTTCTGGCGCTAAGGTGCGACCTTATTTGTTTAACCGACGCGTAAGCTCCGGATCTGGCGCTTAGGCGCCAAAACACTTTAGCACAATTTTCACATCTTTGCTCCAAATTTGACCTTTTTCTCTCCTTTTAGCATTTTTCACCATTTTTATTTGTACCTGAATGAAAAAATACAAATATATTCCATTAAAACAAAATATCTCAAAAATATGTATAAAAATGCGTATAAAAACACTATATTTTTTGTGTATCAGGCATCAGAGAGGGCTGGTCCCCGGACTCAGCGGTTGCTAGTATTCCACACAAATTTGACTACAAGTGAGGGAGAAGGGGAGCAAGCTCCCTACATGTTATAGAGAAATAAAGAGGGGATGTAGAGATTATATTTATGCCTGTTATAAGAGAAGTCACGAGGGGTACTTCAGTTTTTTTCTGCTTGTATCAGTCCTGGAGTTTTTCTCTACTGGACTCGTCGGCGTTGGGTGGTCAACCGACTATAATCTCCATGGTTAGCTCGGATGGTCTGCCAACAAATAATGGCTGGCCCAAGTGGTTGACTGGTTGAAGTTCATGTGGCAGGGTTGACCAACTGACTGTATGGAGGCGGCGCTCATTGGTGCTGGCACAACTCCAGTGACAACAAATCACTTAGCTCGACGGGGTGGTCTATTTTTGGATTATATCTAAAAAGTTCTTCCAAAATATTCAAACAAAATGAATAGATCAATAATGAAAACCACAAATTCTATGATCTAAAATATGTCTGATACCTTTTTAACTTTAGGGTTTAGAATTATCAATCGCTCATACTAAATAATGTGATTCATCATGAACGTAATTTTGTAATAAAGACATTGAAAAAAATGGCATGCTGTCTTGTCAATTTTGGTGAAAAAGCTAAATGATATGAAACTCATGTCAATTTTCTCTATCACATTGAAAGGACTAATAATGTGAAGCTAAAGCTTTCAATCAATAATGCAAATTCACACACGGGTGAAATCTTGATAAATGTTTGAACTCTAATTTTAAGATTCAATATCTTCGTGTTAAAAAGTCAAAATATCTTAATAATCACCCATGCATTGAATGTAATAATTCTTAGTTTTAATGGTTTTTTTTATAGCTTCATCAATAAGTTGAGGTTCAAAGAGCTTTATCTCACCAATCTTAAACCCACAAAAGGAAAACATGTACTTTCTTTTGTAAAGATTCTTAAGAGACGCCATGCAGACACTGATAAAAAAGTTATTATTATAAGAAAACTTAATAAGCAGAATGCAATCTTGTTAGTTATCTCTTAAGTTCAAAATATAAGCTCTCAATAACTCATTCAATGTCTAAATGTAGTGCTCTAAATGATCCTCCATCTGAGAATGAAAAACAATATTTAAGTCCAACCTCAACAATATTTAATCTTATTATCTTGTGAACATTGTGTTATCTTCAACACCTCAATTCAACTTTGTTAGACACAATTGCACATTATATTAATCATCATGACAACATTTAAGATAAAATTTTATTTTGGATGAGGAACCATATCTCTGATAGTGTATATCAAAATCATGTTTTTGTAAGGATGAATCTCTTATATTTTCTTTAAACTCATGAAAATTTAACACATATTTAAGCTTGATAGATTTTTTCTTATAATCGTCATATTTTTCTTCTTCCTTAGTTCTTGATTTGTGTATTCTAACTTCCAAAGTTAAAATTAATTAAAAATATATCTATTCATATCCATTTTTAAATCTATAAGGATCATTCACGTGCTATACACGTAGCACACACACACAGAAAAAAAAAGAAAAAAAAATCAAGCATTAGCTTATTGAAGATGTAAAGATTGCCCGAAAAGGGCATCAGTGCTTTTTTAATCAATATAAAGCATTGCAAATGTTCCAATTGTTATCAATTTCATTCTATTAATTGTAGTTAACAAATATATCTATTATTTTTTTTAATTCACAAAACAATTGAAATACATTCATTAATTCTTTTTTTTAGTAATGTTCTTTTTAAAAAAATGTTTACGAGGAGTTGTAGATTTGAGTTTGGGGACTTTAAGAAAGATTGAAGCAATTTGTACTGTGAAAGATTAATATTTTTAGAAAACATAAAAATTAAAGCAAAAAAAACCATCTTAAGTTAAAGGAAAGAAAATAACTAAACATCTCACCAAATATAAGGAAAAATGATCAATCTTCTTTAAAAAAAATTGCTTGATCCATGGTCTATGTGGTCTCCAGGTTGTTGCCTTTGTTCGTGTCGAGCTGAAGGAGATCCTCTTGTATGCTCTTTACAACTCATAAATAGTAAGCCTAAGATTGGATCAAGTCTTCTCAAATGTTAATGATCTATCTTCCTCTAAAATTTTCACTGTTACATGATAGTTGGATATCATAACCTTGAAGGTGTTAAATTTTTGCCTGCCAAAGTTGACATATAAGTGGTCAGAGCATCCACCACCAGGAAATTAGTTTATGTGGTGTATCTCCTTTCTCCTTCTCCCCAAGTTATTAGTAATAAAATCATTCTGCAAATTTGTTTTTCCTCCAAAAAATCCATACAGTGGTCCGAAAGTTGGTGTAAGTTGAACATTGGTCATGTTCATCATATCGAAGAACCCTTAAAGCTATATATCTATAGAACTACTTGTGTCTATCAGGATGCTCCCAACCTGACAGTGTGCAATCAACACAATAATCATAATGACATCATTTAAGGGATTTCTATCGGTGGGCATATCAACGTTTGTGAAGGTAATGGTTGGATGGGTTGAGGCTGCTGACCTATTAAGGGTAGCAGAATTAAGCTCTTCTATCGTTAGTCATTTCCAACTAGACCATCTCAAAGCTTCATATCAATCTCCTCCAAAAGTAATCGGTACTATTCCAACGATGTTCACCACTCTTAGCAAAACAGGCTCATTACTTTCACCATCAACATGTGCTTTGCCTTATCTTCGATTATTCATGTATGGAGCCATGAACACTTTTAGCTTCCCCATTTGGATCAACTCTTTGATCAATCTCCTAAGGTGTTCACAGTTCCTCGCATCATTCATGCAATCCTTATGATAGGTGCAATACTTATTCATATTATGTAGGTGACTCCATGCTCGTATCAGGTGGGATTTTGTAAAGTAATCATTTGGGTTTTAATAAACTTGGCTATGCATATTTGCTTATACTTCTTATATCCACTTCTATCTTTAGAAGTTTCTTCTTTTGGGATGTATAACTCATCATCATCTTTTTCTTTTAGCCTCAAAGCTAGAGCTGTTATTCACCTTGTCTTGGAGGTTTCTTATATTACCCCTTGTATTATCGTCATCATATGCTCTTTTAGTTCCTTAATATGTTGCATCAAAAACTTTATGGTGCAATCCATTACTTTTCTTCTTTCTCTCTCATGCTTAAGATCTCTTAGCTAGGTTTGAGTGTGAACTTCACGCTCACTGTAACACGAAGTTGTGTTATAATTTCAATGAAAGATAGACTCATCTCCATTTCATTATTGTTACCAATTCTTTGACATACCATCTTTAAAATTGCTCTGATGCAAATTTATCGTAGCAAATTGAGTGGTTAACTCTGTGACAGTAGGGCTGTCAAAGTAGCTCGTTGTTTGCAAGCAACTTGTGTTCTGTTTGTTAAGTAGCTCGTGTTTGATTCGTTCCCTAAACAAATGAGTCAAACACGAATAAATATTTGCTCATAAAGATATGTTCGATCTTATTTTGACTCAAAATAATTAAATTATATATATATATATATATTTATTTATTTATTGGTGCCGCAAGCCGTGACCTGTTGGTTGGCGGGGTTAATTGTAAGTCCCTCGGGTCATGGGTTCGATCCCCAGTGGCGTTGGGTTCTCGAATATTAAGGCACATGGCGTGAGCTCTCATCATGGGACATAGCACATGAGAAATCTGATTGCATTAAATGTGACAAGCTCAATTTGAATTGAAATAAAAGTTTGTGCTTATTATCAAAGTATGATAACTTCAAAAATCTCTAAACTTTGCTACCATAATCATCTATTTGGGAATGAAGATTCTCTTTGTTTATATATGCTTCACCATTTCTAAATTTTGCACCTTTTCCGAAAATAGGGGGGCAATTGATACGCCACCAACAATTTTCATCCTACCAACAAATTTTCATCAGCCAACACGAATCTCAATGCAATTTTTTGAACAAGAGACATTCAAACTTCGATTAAAAGTCACCCGGAGCTCCGATTTCAACAAAATTATAGTCAAACTGATCGGCTCGATGAGACAGACCTAATCATATAAAAGTTAGTCCAAAAAGTTAGTCCAATCGTTAGTCCAATCCGAGTCAAATCAGGCCCGGATCAAGTCATTAAACCACTATTAGAAGATTTTCGGAGGCATTGGAAAGGTCAAACGGATGTCAAATCTAGCAAGTTTATAATCGAATCGAGCGTCTCTAAAAGACAAATCCAACGAGCCCAAGATTGCTCAATTTTGACATCGTTAAGACACTCAAATGTCCATCAAACGTCATCTGATCAAGGGAAGCTCTCCG
>NW_018165532.1:525748-526990 GCF_001263595.1 Phalaenopsis equestris
CTACAACAAACACCCCTACTTCCCAACCCGCCGCGAATTTTCTAGCACGCATCAGTTTGGCTTCGTCTGTGGGAAAGTTTTAATCTCACAACTAAAGTACCTATACGATCTACTACATGGCAAACAGACACAATGTTCGTGATAATGGAGCATCCCGCTCCAACACCCATCATTTCAGAGAGCAATCACGAGCCAAGGCAAGCATGCTGCTTTGTCTTCCCGCCCGGAAAGACGCTATCCTGCCAATGAAGGTGTTTCGAGTCCTTCAATAGAAGATCGAATGCGTAGAATGGAGGAGTCTCAACTAGAGATTCTACAGCTCCTACGCGAAGCTCAACAGCCGTTGCCTACACGATTGGATGAAATTCATTTACCATTAACTCCGCGACGTACGAGAAACATACCACTCGGAGGAACTCATGTTGGCCCGCCTCCTCAAGAAGGAACACATCCCCTGTCAGGTCGTGATGTTGAACTCCTAGATAGAGCAAGCTCCACTCATCCATCTCGTGCAGCTCACCCGTCATCGCCACATCTTCCCGCCATTCCAGATAATGTCATTCGCAATAAACTACGACGCCTCATCCGGGAAGAGTTCCCCTTAGAGAAAAAGGATCGCTTCTACGCTCACCGTAACATCAATGAATCTTCTCCCTTAGCGAATGCGGTCCTCAAACACCCCATCCCAACAGGCTTTAAGCTTCCGAGCATCGATACATATGAAGGGACAACTGACCCTTACGAGCATATTGATCATTATCAAACTATCATGCACATTCAACGTGCTTCTGATGCGCTTTTGTGTCAAGTGTTTCCGGCTACTCTTAAAGGACAAGCTCGAAATTGGTTCTACTCTCTACCGGGGGGGCACTATAAACACATTTAATGAGCTTGCCAAACTTTTTGCGGAGCAGTTCATCGCAAATCGAAGCATCATCAAGGATTCATCCCATCTCTTGGGAATTCATCAAAATGAAGGAGAGTCACTCAAAGACTGCTTTCGCAAGTTTTCTACTGAAGCCCGTCAAATTCCAGGAGTAGATCCAGAGTTACTTAGGGGGGTTTTCCTTTGGGGGCTTCGCCCAGGACCCTTTTACTCATCACTGATACAGGAGACAGTTCGTTCTTATGTCGATATTATCCACCGTGTTGAGGCCCAAATCACTGCAGACGAGGCCATCAATGCACATAAGGAATAATTTGAAAAATTGGGGGAAAGCGCAAAGGTAACACTGGAGATAA
>NW_018165532.1:528339-531178 GCF_001263595.1 Phalaenopsis equestris
GGTTTTCACAATGAACCCCAGCCGACATGTCTGGAGTTGATCCAGAAATAATCATGCACTCTTTAAAGGTAGACCCGACCTTTAAACCGGTTATCCAGAAGAAGCGCAATTTTGCCCCAGATTGCTTACAAGCTGTTGAACATGAAGTAAACAAGCTTCTTGAAGCAAAGTTCATACGGGAAGTATATCATCCTAAATGACTGGCCAATGTCATCATGGTAAAAAAAGTTAGTGGTTCATGGAGAATGCGTGTCAACTATACAAACCTCAATAAAGCATGTCTGAAGGATAGCTTTCCCCTCCCATGCATAGATCAACTTGTTGATACAACTTCCGGACATCAGATGCTCAGATTTATGGATGCATACTCAGGGTACAATCAAATAAAGATGAATCCAATTGATGAGGAAGCCACATCTTTTCAAACAGATAAGGGTTTATACTGTTATCAGGTTATGTCGTTCAGATTAAAAAATACTGGTGCAACTTATCAACGCTTCATGAACAAAGTCTTCAAAAATCTTCTCGAGCATACAATGGAGGTTTACGTTGATGACATGTTAGTAAAAAACCAGGAAGCATCCCAACTCACTTCTCATTTGGAAGAGTGTTTCCAACTCATTCGTTAATACAATTTACGACTTAACCAGACTAAATGTGCTTTTGGAGTAACATCAGGGAAGTTTTTGAGATTCATGGTTACGCGTCGTGGAAATGAAACAAACCCATAAAAAATCAAGGCGCTAAGGAACATGATGCCTCAAAAAACATCAAAGAGGTACATCTGTTGAATAGTCGTATAGCCGCTTTATCCCACTTATTAGCTCGTTATGGGGATAAGTATATGTCGTTCTTCAAGATACTCAAAGGTACCCGGAACACCGGTTTTTAGTGAACAGATGATTGTAAGAGTGCTTTCGAGCAACTCAAGGCATATTTGGCTTCACCGCCCCTGCTCACAAATCTCATCCAATGAGAGATATTATATATCTATTTCGTTATTTCACCTCATACAATAAGTTCTGTTCTTGTCAGAATAGAAAATTCGACCGAGAAACCAGTATATCACGTTAGCAAAATTCTCTCTGATACAGAAAGTCATTATCCAATGACGGATAAGACTGTGTTTGCCCTGACATTCTCTTCAAGAAGACTTCGTTCGTACTTCCAGGCTCACACTATCGGCGTCTACACGCAACTTCTTTTAAAGGCTATCCCACAAAAACTAGAAGCATCAGGAATATTAGTTAAATGATCAGTAGAATTAGGAGAATTTGATATCCATTATTTACTACGTCCAAACATTAAATCACAGGCGTTGTCCGACTTTGTGGTAGCATGTACAGTGCCTACCTCTGATGAACCACCCTCTTCTCTTCCACAACCACCTCAGTGGACACTATATGTAGACGGAGCATCTGGAAACTCAGGAGCTGGTGCAGGAATAATACTCATCTCCCCAAAGAAAGACATTTTGGAGTACGGACTTCGTTTGAAATTCCCGGCCACCAATAATGTTGCTGAATATGAAGCGCTTGTCGCCGGATTAAAGCTTACCAACAACTGCGAAGAACGAAATATTATTATATACACTGATTCACAACTTATTGTGTCTCAAGTAGAAGGAGAATTTGACACTCATAACTTACAACTAGTGCAGTATCTCAGTCTGGTTAAAACATTTCTCGCCCAAATTGAAACATGTCAGCTCATTCATATACATTCATGTCAGCTCATTCATATACTTCGAGAGCATAACACCCGAGCTGACGCCCTCTCCAAGCTTGCGACTTCAACAACTGGAGATCTCTATGTATATTGGTATATTGAGGAGATATATTTTCCTAGCATCCATGGCCCGTGGGAGATACTGTCTATAGATGACCCAAGGGAGAAATCTTGGATGGATCCCATCATCTCTTTCCTCCAAGATGGAACACTGTCAGATGATGCTACTACATCAATTCGCATCCGACGCATGGATGCCAACTTCATTCTTATAGGGGATGAGCTGTATAAGAAGGCATTTGTAGGTCCGTATCTCAAGTGTCTTCCTTCATCTGAAGCTGATTATGCTCTGCGAGAAGTTCATTCCGGAATATGTGGGGAGCATCTTGGTGGCAGGGCACTTGCTCTTAAAATAATGAGGCAAGGCTTCTACTGGCCCACGATCAAACAAGATGCATTAGAGTTTTGCAAAAATGCAAAAATTGTCAACTACACTCCAATCTTACACATGCACCGCCAGTGAAACTCACTTCTTTTCTAAGTCCTTGGCCTTTTGCTCAATGGGGGGGTAGATATCATGGGGCCATTTTCGATAGCTATTGCACAACAAAAATTCATCATCGTAGCTGTCGACTACTTCACCAAATGGGTAGAAGCAGAGCCGCTTGCCAAGATCACTGAGGCAAATCAAAACAGTTTGTCTGGAAAAACATCATCTGTGTCGCTTGGGGCTTCCTGCGAAGATTATCACAGATAATGAGACTCAATTCACTGGAAGAGTTTTCACATCATTCTGTAAGGATCTTCACATTCAGTTGGTGCACACTGCTGTGGCGCACCCCCAAACAACGAATCGTACTGTGCTCGAAGGATTGAAAACTCGACTTGAGAAGGCTGGGGGCAATGGGTAGAAGGGGTGCACAACGTCCTTTGGGCCTATCGCACAACTGCGCGTACTCCAACTGGAGAAACTCCATATAATCTGTGTTTCGGCATCGAGGCTGTCATTTCCATTGATATCGGAATTCCAAACCCCCGAGTCAAGACTTTTGACTCGGAAAGCAATGAAGAAAAGCTCCGACAACAGTTGGATCTTCTCCCGGAAATACGC
>NW_018165532.1:531920-555093 GCF_001263595.1 Phalaenopsis equestris
ACGTTTTATCCCCAGGGTACCCTTCTTAGGTGGCATTGGACATCCAATGTGTTGCACCACCACGATGCACCGTCCAACGTGTTGTCGTGATGCACCGCCGCAACGCGTCATCAGGCCGCAACACATTGCCGCGACGCATCGCCGTAACGCGTCGCGTCGCTGCAATTCTTCCTCGCAATGCGTTGTGTCGCCGCAACGACCTGCCGCAACGCTTTGTCGCAACGAGAAAGAAGATCTCGTTGCTTGTCTTCTACGCAGGACGGGGACGACTTTCCTCTTCACCACAACGAGAAAGAAGATCCCGTTGCTTGCCTGCTACGCAGGACGGGGACGACTTTCCTCTTTGTCGCAACGAGAAATAAGATCCCGTTGCTTGCCTGCTATGCATGACGGGGACGACTTTCCTCTTCGCCGTAAATCTGCACTTGCAAATCTTTACTGCAACACTTCGCCGCAAATCTGCACCGCAACACTTCGCCGCAAATCTGCACCGCAACACTTTGTCGCGACTCTTCGCCGCAAATTTGTACCGCAACGCTTTACCGCAACGCTTCGCCGCAACTCTTCCATGCCACGCATCGCCGCAACTCCGCTTTGCCGCAACGCTTCACTGCAACTCTTCATCGCAACGCTTCACCGCAACTCTTCGCCGCAACGCTTTACCGCAACTTTTCATCGCAACGCTTCGCCGCAACATTTTGCCGCAACTCTTCGCCGCAATTCTGTACCGCAACTCTTCACCGTAACTTCTCACTGCTGCGCATGATGATTTTCTTCTTCTGGGAAGTCCTGGATCAGCTGAAGACTCCACCTCTCATTCCAGCCCCTATTTATAGGGTGAAAAAGAGTTTGAATTGTTAAATGCTAATTATTAAAATAATTAAAAATGATCATTCAACTCCCCTCCAGCATCCTCGCTTCCACTTCTACTGTTCAGTTCTCTTTTCGCCGATCTTGCTTCCGCCTCGTCCATTTCCGTCGTTTGGCATTCCATTGTGTTAAAGCAATCACACTTATGCGGATAATTAAAAGGATTAGCAAAGCAAATTAAAAAATTAAAAATTATTAGAAGGGCGTGAAAAAAATTTTTTAAAAAAAAAAAAAAAAAAAAAGATATTGCTTTTCACCGATCCCGTTTCTCGACTTCTGATCGCTTGCCATTCCAATATTAATTTTGGCATTCCAATATTAAATTGTGCTAAGACAATATCACTTATGCGGGTAATTAAAAGGATAATCAAGATTATCAGAAGGCAGATTATTAAAAAGCCGTCAAAAGCATTGAGTAAAAAATGATATATAAATATATATATATATAAAGTTATGAAGGCGTGTTTTAAATTTATATTTTCGGATGATGAACAAAAAATGATTTCGCCCGAAAATAGGGGGCAATTGATACGCCACCAACAATTTTTATTAACCGGCACGAATCTCAGTGCAATTTTTTTGAATAAGAGACATTCAAACTTTGATTAAAAGTCATCCGGAACTTCGATTTCAGCAAAATTATAGTCAAACTGATCAGCTCGATGAGACAGACCTAATCATATAAAATTTAGTCCAATCCGAGTCAAATCAGGCCTGGATCAAGTCATTAAACCACTATTGGAATTTTGAAGGCATTTGAAAGGTCAAACGGATGTCAAATCTAGCAAGTTTATAATCGAATCGAGCGTCTCAAAAAGACGAATCCAACGAGCCCAAGATTGCTCAATTCCGACATCGTTAAGACACTCAAATGTCCATCAAACGTCATCTGATCAATGGAAGCTCTCTGGGCCGTCCGATCAAAATGATTCATATTCCTGCATTAATTGCACTCAAAACACTATAATTAGAGCCTCACCCCACACTTGAAGGGGGGAGGAGGCTTAAGAGAGAACTTAAGAGACTTGAGCTCTTTCTCAAAGCCTCAAGTCTCTCTCAAGCCTATGTCGACCACCACCGATCGTCGACAACGATCGTCGACCACCGCCGATCACCGTTGAACGCCGCCGATCACCGCTAACCTCCGTCAACCACCGTTTACTAGACGTAATCAGTCGACGTTATAACGTGGATAGCTAGTAACCCTTTCTCACCTGTGGGACAAGGGACATCTGTAATCATCATCTTATAGTGTATTTTTACAACTGGGCAAGACCCCGTGGTTTTTCCCTTTCTACGAATTTTTCACGTAAAAACTTCTGGTGTTATTATAATTTGATTCATTTTTATCTGAGTATGTGTTGAATTTTCTTACAACGCTAAGACGATAATCCATTACTCTACCGCCGCAAATTTTCTAGCAGGCATCACTCACGATGAAAATTGAAGAATAGCATAGCCATTCACCGTGTTAAGTTCAAATTTATCCCGCAAACTGAAATAGACTTGAAGGACAGCTTTGACTCGAGTGGCCGATAAAAAGTAAATGAGAAAAAAAATATAAAAAAACCGAGGGCTAGTTTGTGAAGAAAAGATCTGCTACGAAGCAATCGCGATGAAGCTTGTAGGTGAACGAGAAGTGGCGACGGGAGTCGCGTTGGAGCTTTCCGGCGAGGCTAGAAGTCGGGGCGGAGGCTTGTAGGCGAGTACTTCTACGCCTTTCTCGCCTTGGCTTGTTTATTTCCACTATATCTTTTAAATCCGACGAACGGACGGATTTATTATTATTAAATCCAGGAATTAACTGAAAATGAGACTTCGACGGGAAAGGGAAGGGAAAGGGGACGGAAAATGGAGATTCCCTGCTCTAGCTCGGCCCTCAGATCTCTAATGGCTGCTCGCCATATCACATCTCTCCTTATCAATTAGTTTTTTCCTACTCCAATTGTACCGATTCCTTGTACTAAAACAAACCCCGCTTTTTATAGGTTTTGCGTGAGATCTGTCTTCTTTCTTCAAGAGATCCGATCTTCTCAAATCTGAAATCCCCCAATCCAAACTTCACTCAATCCACTACAATGGGCCGCCTCCGACTCCAGAATCCTGGCATAAACCCCATCGACGAGGAATCCTTTGCCGACGGTGACACCGACCAAACCCCCAAGGATCCGCCGGCTAATTCCCCCTGCTCTTCTTCCGGCCACGCCTTGGCCTGCATGATCAACTCGGAGGTTAGTGCCGTCCTCGCCGTCATGCGCCGTAACGTCCGTTGGAGCGGCCGTTACGCGTCCGCCGCAGATGACTACCTCGATCACTCCCTGATTCAATCTCTCAAATCTCTCCGTCGCCAGCTCTTCTCCTGGGATACCAGCAGATGGAGTTCCATTGACCCCATTCTGTATCTCCGCCCTTTTCTGGACGTCATCCGCTCTGACGAAACTGGTGCTCCGATCACCGGTGTCGCCCTCTCTTCCGTCCACAAAATTCTCACCCTTGAGGTTTTTGACGCCAGGACTGCCCACGTCGACGACGCTATGCACGCTGTGGTGGATGCGGTTACAAGCTGCCGGTTTGAGGTCACCGATCCGTCGTCAGAAGAGGCGGTGCTGATGAAGATTCTGCAGGTGCTTCTGGCTTGCATGAAGAGCCGGGCATCGATGGTTCTCAGCAACCAGCATGTGTGCACCATTGTTAACACCTGTTTTCGGGTTGTCAATCAGGCTGGGACTAAAGGAGAGCTTCTACAGAGGATTTCCCGCAATACGATGCATGAGCTAGTCCGTTGCATCTTCTTGCGGTTGCCCGAGGTCAGCAAAAACACTGGCAAACTTTCACCACTAGTTGAGGTACATGTTTGTTTATTCTCGTGGTGTCAGATTCAATTAACAAAGTATAAGTTATGGTTCTAAAATAATGTAATATATTGGTTGTATATCATGATTTTCTTTATGGCTATAGTTGTAAGTTTATTCTGCCGCTTTGTCTATGGTTAACTTTTAAGATTATTTACTTTGCTGGTCATTGGTGGATTAGTTATAGTATAGACGATAAGCTAGACATCACATGCCCCAAATTTATAGTTTTGATTTCATGTTTGGATATTGTTTAATTCAGAAATGTCTGAGAATCACACCCAAGGAATAAAGTGTTCAAGGGGAGGATGAATAAGAGAAAAGAGATGAACAGTAAAAATAAGAGTGTCTAGAGTTTTTCTCAAGAAATGCTCTCCTATTTATAGGAATAGCGATTACCTTTATGCCCTCTCTTTATTAAAAAAAACCTAGGGATACTAAAGTCAATTATACAATATATTTAAGTATGCTGATAAATAAATCATTGGCCGACAACGGTAATCTTTCGCTCATTAGAACACACTTATTCGTTCAGCAGTGATGGGCCGACCACGTGGGTGTCATATGAAGACTCCTTGGTCAAGTTTGTCTATGACTTCCCCACAAACTTTAGTTCACTTTCCTTGTTTCCTTGGTGGTAGGATGTCTTTCGTTTGGGTTGCTTTGTGTCTCTCGTTGGACTTCTTTTATGGCCATCTCTCGTTCGAGCACCATGTCGATCGGCCCATTGACTAGACGAACTACCCAACAAAGTTATGAGGTGCTTTGACATTGTTTTTTCTTCTTGATAAATTAGATTAGTTTGTTAACTGATCTTAGTACACTTTAACCGCAGTTCCACTTCATTTGTCATGTACTCATATTTTGCTTCGAGATTCGTGCAGCTGCCATCCTGTTATACATATCTAGTTCCCCAACTTTATTATTTTTTGTAAGCAACAGTTGTGACATAAACAAAAAAGCTAAATACTGCATTAAATACTACATTAAGTTTTGCAATCAATATTTAATAATTAAACTCCCTGGATTTTGGTGCACTGTCGTCCTATAAATAGGTTGTCACCAGTGGCCTTTGCCCTTGCATTTCTTCTTTGCTTAGAGCCTTGGTCGTTTTTCACAAAAGGTGCTTTGATGGCGAGTGGTTAAAAAACCAATCTTGGCGAGCCATTTAATGATATTTTGAAGAAAGCCTTCGGGTTGCATGTTGAGAAGATTTGTCCCTCGAAAGTCCCCTCCAAGGTTCGACACCGTGGAGGTAGCTCACCGGGTGAACATGAAAAACACTCTAAGGTTGACAAACCTGCTAAAAAGGGATGGATAAAGCATTTAGCTTTGAAGAAAGTACCATTAGTCGATCATGGCTGTGATGACGAAGATGACTTGTTCGATGACATTCCTCTGTTGTGTCAGAAGTCTGACAAGAACCCGACCGTTGCCCCTATTGAGATGTCGACTGAACCTGGCGGGCGAGAGAAGGACACCCGACAAACTTCTGTGGGTGCGCCGCGTGGGGATAAGGATGCGACTGATCCATCTCAGATCAAGGAGATGGGAGCTGTGCCTTCTCCACCTATGCTTGGTGAGAGTTTCTCAACCTTGCGTTGGTCTGTTGTATTTACTCTTTGGTAGGAGTTCGATTGTTGACTTATTTGCCGAAATGATTTTGTCCTTCGCCCATCTTGAATTCTTCTTTGTTATGTAGAAAATCTGATTCGTGTCTCTGACTTGTCGAAGGTTGTCGGGGGTCGAGCGTCGACTCCTCGGAAGACTGCGGAGAATGCTTCAGTGCCTTCGAAAGGGAGTCAACTGATTCCGTGGTTCGCCGTATGGACGAGACGACAGACTTCTTCGCTCATGAGGCCTAGGCTCCGAAGGAAGCTGAGGCACAATGAGAGTCAAATATATGGGAGTTGAAGGCGCAGTTGGGTGCCCTTTCTGAGAAGGTGTCAGAGAAACTCCTCGACCTCAAGGTTGATGTGGCGGATCATCAGACCGAGACTGCGGTCCTTTAAATGGAGATTGTTCACCTGTGGATGGATCTGGTAGACATTAAGGAGGCTTGTTCGGTTTCTCGATTCCAGGCTGAAGCCAATTGTGTTGATAGGTTTTAAGTTGGAGGTAGAGTCTTGTATAAGGAATTGCTGAGGCAAGGGTTGGTTTTGCCGCAGCGACCGTTGAGCTGGTTGTAAAATTTATCCTCTATGAATGAATACATATTTCAATTCCCATGTTTTCTTTTTCATTTTAAAGAATATTTTGATTTTTCCTTTCTTGTGATGTGACGCGAGATTTTTGTTTCCAATGTAATGTCAGCGGCGCTACCACCTCTTTTTGAACCCTATAAATAGGATTGGAGTTCCCTCACGCATCACTTTTTCCCTTCTTAAGTTTGTTCGGCTGTTCTCTATTTATTTTCTCGTCGAGTGTACATATGGCTTCCAAATACTCACCCCATGAGTTCGGGAAGGTGTTGGCATCGTAGCGTTTTGCGTTGTCCTCTAACGAGGTTTCAAGGCTCTAGAGGAGATATGTCTACTAGGATGGTATGGTAGTGGAGGCTCCGGGTCCAAACGACTAGGCGACTGACAAGGGGCGATTCATGTTGTATTGCGATCAATTTGTTCAAGGGCTTTGACTTCCTCTCTGCCACGAGCTTTAGACCATTCTGAATCACTATGGCGTTATTCCGACTCAACTTAAGCCGAAATGCATAGCGGCGGTTATGACTTTCATCATTTTCTATCGCAAGATGGAGATCTCTCGGTCAATGGAGTGTTCTCTCATATGTTCTCCTTTAGAGTTGATTCGGACGGCTACGTAAACTTTACCTCGAATAGAAAAATTTAGCTAATCGATCTGAAGAACAAGGCCAAGAACTGGAAGCACAACTTTCTCTTGGTGTCGGCAAAGGACTGGGAAATTCTCACTTGCCCATCTGGGGAACCTTACAAGGGACAAATACTTTCTCCCTAGATGCGAGGTTTGGTGTCATCCATTGAAGAAAAAGGTCTCTCTGTTGTCCAGTTTACTCACGAGGCCGTAGTTAATAGTGTTTTGAACCTAAGAAAGTATGGTCGGATCACCCCAGAGTTGTGGGCCACATCTGATGCCCAGGAGTCGAAGCGACGAATTAATAAGGTGGCCAAGGCTTCCATGAAGGAGCCAAGAATGAAGAAACCATTGAAGGAGGGGTAAAAAGTGCATCCAACGAAGAACCCAGGTCTGGACCTTCTCATTTTTACCTCTGAAACGACCTTTGTTATCCAACAGATTTACAGATTTTGACTGGTGAGCTACCCTTAATTGAAAGAAAGCCTTCCTTTCTTACAGGTGATGTGGGGTGCGGTGATGCCGCAACTCCTTTCATTCTGAGATCTAATGTTAAGCCCGTTTCAGACTACAAATCAGTTGGTGCTCAAGAAGATCCTCGGTCCAAAGCATCAGGTTTCATCGACCTTGCTAAGAGGGAAGAGCAAGTTGGCCAACCCAGTTCCTGCAACATGCGAAGAATAGGGTCCTGACCAGAGCGTGGATCTACACAAAGCAGGCTTTGGGTATGGGGCCAATTTGGAGGCGGCAACCAGAAGTCTTATATTTGATCGAGGTGGGAGCATTCCTTGTACAAAACCGAAAGCAGTTCCTTGGTCCCTGAGAGGTCCCGTCGAACGGAGGGGAAAGAGACCGTGGATAGTGAGGATTCGCCCTTCGCCTCTCTCCCTGGGGGTAGCGACGAATGGACCCCAATGCAGGAGGGACCAAAAGCTTTCGTCTCGAGGGATTCTCGGTTCGCCCTCATTGACCTGCAATAGGACTAGTTCGAGCGTGGTTCGAGAGTGGAGTTTCATGCTACAAAGTGTGCAGACATGCTATGGTTCACGAGTTTTAAGGACAACTTGGACAACCTTAGCCCTCAGAGCTATGTTGTCTGGTTGACAAGTACCAGTTGTTGGAGATGGTGTTATCTCGTTACTTGTCCAACTTACACGTTGACACTGTGGCTGAAGCTGCTCGAGCGAGGAAGAAAGCGAAAGTTGTCAAGGCTCATTTGAAGAAGTCCTTACAACAGGTAGAAGAGGCCGAGGCTCGCATTATTGAAGCGGAGAATAGCTTAGCAAGAGCTTCAAAATGGCTCTTGGTTGTGCTTGAGGAGAACGACAACTTATCTGCAAAGGTTGCCTCGTCAGTCACTGTCGAGGCACACGTCGAGGAACTGGTGAACCAGTTTTGGCTTTACATTAAATTGCTATCGATTAGTTGGTTTGGTTGGGAATGTTCAGCCCAAAGTACGCAAATTTGAGTGAATTTGCCAAGCTTTTGTCGACTCCGTCCCTTTCAGCCAGGAAGTCTGCCAAGGATCAAAGGCAGTCACTCTAAGAAGGTGAATCTTCAACTCCCACTCCTTAAATTTTTTGTGGCTAGAGATTTCTTTTTTTTTCTTTTTTTGTAAAGTGGAAACACAACTCGTGTAATGATGAAGATTAAGTAAATATAAATCTTTTGTTTGATTTCTTCTATATATATGTCTTGTTTGTGTTTCGTACTTTCTTTTATCGTATGTTCGCCGTGGTGACGAAGTTAGGTATTTTTCCTCTCTTTTTTTAAGGATATTTGATCGCTTGTGGTGTGGAGGTAAGTTTCTAGGTTGCTCGCCCCGGAAGGGAGTCCTTAGGTTGCTCGCCGCGGAAAGGAGTCCTTACGTTGCTCGCCCCGAAAACGAGTCTTTAGGTTTTGAGTTCCCCAGTTGCTCAGACTAATTTTTCGTTCATTTCTTTTTTTATTTTTAAAAGTGTCGCCAGTTTGTCCATCGTCATATACTTTCCTTTTTCGAAAAAGTCTCTTTTCCGGATGATGTTAATTATCAGGAGGAGAAAGGAACCGGAAAGGCGGGACATACAACAAAGACGGACAAATAAGAGAAAGAATGTGGAAAACCTTTGTGCGACAAATTTTGCTAGGATATGTCAAGCATATACGTCAAAGATGTTCCCTTGTCGTATACTTACCCTGTTGAACACTACTTTGACGAAATTGTTCACTGAGCTCCCTGTGTTGATGAGTGTACTTCTCACATGGTAGTCGTTAATTAAAAGTGTAATCACAATGACGTCGTTATAGGGTTTACCTTTCGCCGGCAGGCCTTTAGTGAACACGATGGAAGGATGTGGCTTTTTTTAGGCTCGATTGTTGGGAAGATTTCCCAACTTATCCGAGTATCGCTGGTATTGTTCATGTGATTCAGATGATGTTGGTTCGGACGGGTTCATCGTACGCATTGTTAGCTGGAGCTTTTCCCTGTCAGCAAGTGGTTGTTCCAGCAGCTACAAATCCTTTCAGTTTTCTAGCCTTGATCAAGTCCTCGACGAGGCTCCCGAGGGGCCTGTATTCTTCGGTGTCATGGTCGTGGTCTCTGCGGTAGGCACAAAACTTGTTTAAATTTCTAGCTAAACTTTTGGCCCTCATTGGCTGAGGTTTTTTGAAGTATTCCTTATCTTGGATGGACTCTACGAGCTTGGTCATCAAAATTCTTAGGGGTTCATTTTGAATGGCTCCTGCTGCGTTGGTGGTCGTTCACTTTGGTGGGTCGATCGTTGATCAGGGTACTGAGACCGTCTATCTCGATTGTTAACCTTGATGTTCCCTTTCTTTTCGTGGTGTGGTTGTTGGTTTTCATAGCGAGGACAAGTGGGAGGGCGAGGACCTTCCTTTTCTACCCCACCGTCGTCTATCAGTGCTCTCTTTTGTGACCGAGCATTGACGGCTGATTTTTGGGCCTCTCCTTGATCGTTGAGGACATATTCATCTGCGGTGATATGGTGTTTGGTCATTTCTAGTAGCTCGGCCATTGATTTTGGTTCTCGCAGTCATAGAGCATACTTGAAATGCTTGCTTATTACTCACTGATTCAGGGCGGTCTGCGAGATGAGGGGCTCTAGGTTCTGCGTCTCTGACATTTCTAGTTGGAACCTTGTGATGTATGAACGAAGAGTCTCTCCCTTTTGTTTGATCAGTAGGAGAGCTTGAGACTTCTTCCGCGGATTTTGCGCTCTCACAGAGTGGGCTGCAAATAACCATTTAAATTCGAAGAAAGAGGGGATGATTCCCGTCGGGAGGGCATTGAATCACCGTAGGGCCGACTCCCTCAGCATGTAAGAAATAAGCGTCATTTGAATGAGCGGTGATTTTCAATATTTTGACGGCCTTCTCAAGAGCGGCTACATGATCGGCTTGGTCGGTGAGATCCTTATCCGAGTCAAGGTTGGGGGTTTTGAACTTTTTTTGGGGTTCGACCTCAGAAATCTACAGAGAGAAGGCATTTTCAACATAAAGGAGGGTTGTGGTCCGCATAGGGTGGTGTCTTTCTACCGGGGCCAATCCGGCGCTACCTTGGTAACGAGAATCGTCACTCTTTTCTTCCATTGTCTGAGATTTTCGACTGTTGGGTACCGGTCCATCTCGCCTATCGTTGGTCGTCGGTCCATCCCGACGATCAGGCTCTTGGCGGCTATATTCTTGAGGGTTTTGGCTTCCACTGGCTAGGGCTTCTTGAAAAGCGCCCACCATCTGTTCCTTCATTTCTAACATCAACTATTCATTCATTTCCCTTAATTGCTGTTGCACAACCTCCCTTATGCTATCCGCATCTATTGCTTGGCTCCTTGCCTCCTGAACGACTGCTTTTCATTGTGATGCGCTCATCTTCTTGTTGGTGGCACGATTCCACGTTCCTCATCTTTTTGTATGTTGAATCCAGAAATGTCCGGGAATCACACCCAAGGAGTAGATCGTGCAAGGAAGGTGATGACGAGTAAGTTAAAGGAGTTGAATAGTAAAAATAATAGTGTCTAGGGTTTTTCTTCATGAAATGTTCTCTTATTTGTAGACATTGGAGGCATCCTGAATATACAATTACCTTTATGCCCCCCCTCTCTCCATACAAAGAAACTTAGGGGTATTAGAGTCATTTATACAACATATTTAAATATGCTGATAAATAAATCTTTGGTTGACAACAGTATTCTTTCGCTCGTTGAACCACACTTATTCATTCGATAGTGATAGGCCGAACCACGTGGGGGTCATATGAAGACTCCTCGGTTGAGCTTGTCTATGGCTTCCCCTCAAACTCTAATTCTCTTTCCTTGTTCGCTTGGTGGTAGACCATCTTTCATTCGGTTCGCCCTGTGGGTATCTTTTGTTCGGCTACTTTTATGGCCATCCCTCGTTCGGTCATCATGTTGATCAACCCGTTGACTAGATAAACGGCCTAGCAGAGTTCTGAGGTGTTCCCTCTGACTTTGGCCTTGATTTTCCTTCTAATAATCTAAATTGGTTTGTTGACTGATCTTAGTACACTGTGATCGCGGGTCCATTTCATTTGTCGTGTACTCATGTTTTGCTCCAAGATTCATGCTCTCGCAATCTTATCATACAAATATAGTATGGGGATTTGCTATCTCAAATTGCCTTAGCTAGGTTTTTGGGTACTACGCCAATTCTAAGAATGTAATTGTTTAGAATTTAGGAGATAGTATTTCATATTTGAAAAAAAAGTGGAAGCATAAAGTAATCTTATCATACGATTTTTTGGAGTGTTTTATGTGTCGATCTTTTTATTTTTGTTATTTTCCCATTTGGTGATTGAATTAGGATTTGACTATTCCCTAAAGAAAAGGGGTGACTGTCTTGCACTCGCACTGAGTGAGGAATAGGGATTGTGTTCCATAAGAAAGAGAAATAACCCTAATCCTACTCCTTAAATTTTGACGATTGCATTGATCTTCTTAATTCATATTTTATTTGGGTTGTGATTGATAAGAAGATTAAGCTCCTTGTATTTGTGCAGGTGGCTGGTGTTGAGAAGAATCAGGCCTTTGGAATGAGTCAAATGGAGAATGGTAATTGGAATTATGGCTCCTTGGCAGTCCCAGCAGATGATACGACTGTGAGGTTGGAAATGCCAAACGGTATGAAGCTAATGGTCGAGCCATATGGTATACCTTGTATGGTGGAGATATTCCACTTCCTGTGCTCTTTATTGAATATTGTTGAACAAATTGGAATGAGTCCCAGGACAAGCCCAATGGCCCTAGATGAAGATGTGCCGCTTTTTGCTCTTGGAATGATAAACTCAGCTATTGAATTGGGTGGATCTTCAATAAGAAAACATCCTAAGCTACTTGCTTTGATACAGGATGAGCTTTTCAGGAATTTAATGCAGTTTGGCCTGTCAATGAGTCCATTAATCCTGTCCACCGTGTGCAGTATTGTTCTGAATCTTTATTGTCACTTGCGTATAGAGCTTAAACTTCAAATTGAAGCATTCTTCTCCTGTGTGATCTTGAGGCTAGCACAGGGCAAGTATGGGGCTAGTTTCCACCAGCAAGAAGTGGCTATGGAAGCTCTTGTCGACTTCTGCAGGCAGAAGACATTCATGGCAGAAATGTATGCTAACCTGGACTGTGACATAACTTGCAGCAATGTCTTTGAAGACCTTGCCAATCTTCTCTCAAGGAGTGCCTTCCCTGTCAATTGTCCATTATCTACTATGCATATTCTATCTTTGGAAGGCCTTATTGCTGTAATTCAGCGAATGGCTGATAGAATTAACAACGCACCACCTAGGTCACAACAATCTCCTTTGGAACTAGATGAGTATACTCCATTCTGGACAGTGAAGTGCGAAAACTATTCTGATCCTGAGCAATGGCTAAAATTTGTTCGTTGCAAGAAGTACATCAAGAGAAGGTTAATGATTGGGGCTGATCACTTCAATAGGGATCCAAAGAAGGGTCTTGAGTTTCTGCAGGGAAACCATCTTTTGCCTGAGAAGCTGGACCCTCAGAGCGTGGCATGCTTTTTCAGATACACCGCTGGCTTGGATAAAAATCTTGTTGGGGATTTCCTGGGCAACCACGATGATTTTTGTGTACAGGTTCTTCATGAATTTGCTGGCACCTTCGATTTCCAGGATATGAATCTGGATACTGCCTTAAGACTCTTTCTGGAGACGTTCCGCTTACCTGGTGAGTCACAAAAGATACAAAGGGTGCTTGAGGCTTTCTCTGAGAGGTACTATGAACAGTCACCCCATATTCTAGCTAATAAGGATGCAGCCCTCCTATTGTCATACTCGCTCATAATGCTCAATACGGATCAGCACAATGTACAAGTAAAGAAGAAGATGACAGAAGAGGACTTCATTCGGAACAATCGTCACATTAATGGTGGGAATGACCTTCCCAGGGAATACTTGTCAGAGCTGTACCATTCTATATGCAAGAATGAAATAAGGACCACTCCTGATCCAGGTATTGGTTTTCCAGAGATGTCTCCAAGCCGCTGGATTGATCTACTGAGGAAGTCAAAAAAGACTACTCCTTATATTGTCTGTGATTCTCTGCCATACCTTGATCATGATATGTTTGCCATCATGTCAGGCCCAACAATTGCTGCTATCTCCGTTGTGTTTGATTATGCAGAGCATGAAGATGTTTTTCTGGCCTGTGTGGATGGCTTCCTTGCTGTGGCTAAAATATCAGCATACCATCATCTTGAAGATGTTTTAGATGATCTTGTTGTATCACTATGCAAGTTCACAACCCTTCTGAATGCATCTATGGCGGAGGAACCAGTTACCGCATTTGGGGATGACACCAAAGCTAGGTTGGCAACTGAGACAGTTTTCATCATTGCAAACACATATGGTGATCATATACGCACTGGTTGGAGAAATATCCTTGACTGCATCTTAAGACTGCACAAGCTTGGCCTTCTTCCTGCACGTGTAGCTAGTGATGCAGCTGATGATACAGAACTGCTGGCAGATACTACTCATGGGAAACCTGCTCTGAACTCTCTCGCTACATCCCACATTCCTTCAATGGGTACCCCTCGCAGGTCATCTGGGCTGATGGGAAGGTTTAGTCAGTTACTATCTCTTGACACGGAGGAACCAAGAACACAACCAACCGAACAGCAATTAGCTGCTCATCAGAGAACGCTTCAGACAATTCAGAAGTGTCACATAGACAGCATATTCACCGAGAGCAAGTTCCTTCATGCTGATTCGCTGTTGCAGCTTGCCAGGGCCCTTATCTGGGCAGCTGGTAGGCCTCAGAAGGTTACTAGTTCCCCTGATGATGAGGATACAGCTGTTTTCTGCCTGGAGCTGCTCATTGCCATCACTTTGAATAATCGAGATAGAATTTTTCATCTCTGGCAAACTGTGTACGAACACATAGCCAACATAGTTCAGTCTACTGTGATGCCTAGCGCTCTTGTGGAGAAGGCAGTATTTGGAATCCTCAGAATCTGTCAGCGGCTACTCCCATATAAAGAGAACCTGGCTGATGAGCTTTTAAGGTCACTGCAGTTAGTCCTAAAGCTTGATGCTCGTGTGGCTGATGCTTACTGTGAGAACATTACACAGGAAGTTTCACGTTTGGTGAAAGCAAATGCTACTCACATAAAATCTCAGATGGGTTGGAAGACAATTACATCATTACTATCCATCACCGCTCGTCACACTGAAGCTTCAGAGGTTGGTTTTGAAGCACTGACGTTTATCATGTCTGAAGGCTCTCACCTCTCGCCAGCCAACTATCTTCTTTGCATTGAAGCATCACGACAGTTTGCCGAATCTCGTGTTGGGCATACTGATCGATCTACACATGCTCTAGATCTCATGGCCGAGTCCACCATCTGTCTTGTTCGCTGGTCTCAAGAGATTAAAGATGCAGGAGATGAAGCTGAAAATTTATCGGAAGGAATTCGGGACATGTGGCTCAAGCTTGTTCAAGCACTGAAAAGGCTGACACTTGATCAGAGAGAGGAAGTAAGAAATCATGCCTTGTCATCATTGCAGAAATGTTTGTCAGGAGTTGATGGGATATGCTTGTTGCCCGCATCGTGGTTGCATTCTTTTGAGAGTGTTATATTCATGATGCTTGATGACTTGCTTGAAATCGCTCAGAGCCAATCACAGAAGGATTACCGAAATATGGAGGGAACACTTATGCATGCCATGAAGTTACTCTCCAGGATATTCTTGCAGCTATTACAGGAGCTTTCTGGGCTGAGCAGCTTCTGCAAGCTATGGCTGGGGGTTCTTAGTCGCATGGAGAAATATATAAAGGTAAAAGTTAGAGGCAAAAGAAGTGAGAAACTTCAAGAATTGGTCCCTGAATTGCTGAAGAACATGTTGCTCGTGATGAAATCAAAGGGGATTCTTGCAAAAAGGAGCACAATAGGCGGTGATAGTTTGTGGGAATTGACATGGCTCCATCTGAATAACTTTGCTCCATTTCTGCAATCAGAAGTTTTTGCCGGAGAATTGGAGCAGGATTCTGGCAACCATGCACAATCTGATGGAAGCCATTCTGCAGTAGAGGATGGTGGTCAGGTTGAAGGTTAAAAGGTTTTTCTTTGGCTGTTCTGTCAAATCTTAATCATCACCTGCTTTGATGCTGGGATTATTTTTTGGTTGTCTGCAGCTTTGTTAGTTTAGATGGTAGGCTGGCTGCATGTTGTTCGATGTTTTTTAATGGGTATTTTTCCTTTTAAGTTTAGCTATACAGTACTAAAATGACAATTTACCCTCAGGTTTTTAGGGTAAATTTGTTTTTTTTTTCTTTTTATTAAGGATGTGATATATAATGCGTTTGATGCCCATGAGAGACTCACATATTGAACGATGATTTGCTGCTTTTGCTGGTTTGCGATCAAATTGCTGATCCGGTGGAACCAGCGGGAGCTGTGATACTTAAAATGCATATTTGATGGCTAGTCAAATATTTTTTTTAATGAAAATTGTTCTTTTAATTGAGCTATCATTTGGAAAAAAAAATTGATAATATTATTATATTTTTTTATGAAAATTTCCTGTTAATTGAGAAATTATTTTAGTGTATTCATCCTAATTTTCTCTCTAACATTAGCTATATGATGATATCAGGCTTCTTAAAGCTTTTACATTTTCTCACAATATATCCTAAAATCAACCTCAACCTCAACCTCAACTGGCTCAAGAGTCTATATTAGGACTCTTAATATAGAGCTACGTTCGGAGTCCACTCATATGCGGACACGTGACTTTAAGAAAACGTGCACGCTTTCTTGTGATCCAGCCCTGTAATACCGGAGAATATTCCTCCCGTGTTATTCTGGGTTATTCATGTGTTATTGTGATAGTATTGATGTGTTATTGTGTTATTATAATGCCGAGAATATTTTCAGAACACAATAACGCATGAATATAACCACAATAACATCTAAATAATGTGTAATAACATGGGAGGAATATTTTTCTGTGTTAAAGCGATTTTTTTTTATTTTTCTGTCACCTCCACGTGTTCGCATATGAATAGATTTCGAACATAATTGTACGAGTACTGATGTAATATTTTTCCCTTAAGGATATCAACCTATTCCACCCTTCCAACCCCGCCACTCCAACAATTTCTTTGATTCTCCTGAGTTTTGACAATTTTGATAAAAGAGCAATGCAAATCGTACTATTATTTTTTTCCCAGAAGCCATGCGTCGCAGCTGCTGCTCCCAATATATTCATGATTTGTATAATATTGTATTTAAAATATCATTTTATTTCAACCCCTATACTTAGAAAATGTGTCTTTCTGGAATCAACATTTCAAACTAGACAAAATGAAGTGTTGTTTACCAAAAATTTAAAATAAAGTTTGTATAATTTATATGGTTATTAGACGATGGAAATGTAAGATTTTCATGTTATATTGAACTTTATAGCGCCTCTTCTTTGTTTATTTATTTTTTGGTTTTCCAAATATTGGATGGCGGCTAAGAACTCGTGCGCTTGTATTGGCTTGCGTAGCCTTTAAATTTGACCGTCCATGTCTATGTTCCCGTGCTTTGTAAATTGCTGTAATGTTTGGTTTTCTCTATCTTCAATGCGTTATTTGTTTATATAAATTATAGAAAGGTTTGAGCCTTATTGCAGAATTTAGACCAGTCTAGCGTCTGAATTCCAACGAATTTAAGTATCAATATAATGAATGGGCGAACCTCTTCACCTGCAAGTAAGAGCGCCACTGATGCTTAATTATCAAATCTTTACGGATTGTTTCAGCCTCCATGAGTAAAGCTGTGAAGATGGAAAAGTTATTAGGCACGACACCCCCTGCGCACCTAATATTTTTCGTGAAGATGGCCCCCAAGAGAATATATATTTCTATTTTCTTTCAGTTGAAAAGAGAGAAAAAGAGAAATAAACGTCCATGAGGGTAAATACAAGCAAGTACAGAAATCAGAACATAATCTTATATGATTTGCTGAATATTTGCTTGTAGGTTAATAATTAAACAGTAATAATTAATCAAAATGAAAAAAAAACCCAAATTCATACCCACAATGTATGAGTGGCTGGTACTCTACCAATCAACTTGTTTGAGAGAAGAGTATGCTGTATCACCATTATTTCTTGCTATGAAGTTATGGGAAATGGGAACTGCAAACGCTTACAAAGGAAACCATCGCACAAATGCCCTCTCAACATTGTTTCTAAGCCAAGCATGATAATGATTATACATATACTATTATTATTGTACTGCGGCCTATTATGTATGTCATTCAATAAGATGGATAACAATGCCTCCAAACATTGCGAGTGAATAGCTTTTATAACCATCTGCTAAGTTGAACATTGATGGCAATGACCGGAGCCACATATATAGCACAATAATCCACAAAATATTCACACGCATGAGAACTAGATGTTAACATTGTTACTTCAACCGTGTCAAATTTCACTAGCAGAACGGTAGAGAATCTGATAAAGTTCCATGTCAGGAACAGAAATGATGTCTCAGTAATTCATCAAAACTAGCTGATAAAACAGAATCACAAACTAAAAAATTGATTATTATAGAAATCACAGGACGACAACAGCAACATCTTTATTCATGCGAATTTTACAGGAAGAAAGCATCTTACAGTCCGATAGCAAATGCCTGTGAAAAAAGGGTTTGGTTTAAAAAAACAGCCCAAAGAGAGCAGTTAGGGCGAGCTAATAGAATCAGCAGCCGTTACCAATACCCCAAGAAAACTAGGCTTCTAAAGGGAACTGCACACATGCGACCAAACACACACAGCTAATCAAGCCAATGAAACAACGCAGCACTAAGAATAACTGCGTTGCACCTAAAGCTGGAATAATACTAAAAAACTGACCCAGAAGATGAGCGATGACCAGCCAGCAAGGTCAAATACGAGGACGTGGCTAAAACAATAGAGCGGCCAAGAGGTTACAACTCATGCACTGCATAACGAGGGATCCTATATATGAAAACCCCCACTAGAAACAATACATGAGCATAAAAATATACCAAACATGGAAGTAATGACGAACTACTATGAAAAAGGACCAGGAATAATCAACTGCAATCTCAGGAACCAAAGAAAAGCAAGGGAAAACACACCAATTGATGTCCGCCAAACCCCCCAAGAAACAGAACTCTCCCTTGGGGAAAGATTCTGCGAAAATAAGGGAATTGCAACACTCCCCAGAAAGCTCTCCTTATCCTGGTAGAAAAGTATGTTGAAGATAGGGAAGTTCGTTGATGACTGCAACGAGCCAAAAATAAAAAAAATAAAAAAAAGGCCGTAGAAGATAACCTACTAAGACTACTGAACCATGTTTTCTCTCTCCTTTTTTGTTTTTTTGTTTGAGCTGAATTAGAAAGACACCAATCCCCAATCAGAACTAGGAAAGGATGTCACACCACCAAAGCTTCTCCTCTAGAGATCCAACCACACGAGAGTTAATCAGCTTGCACTGTTGAAGATTTAACCACTTCAAGGATTCTTTCATTTTTTCCAAAAATGAGAGGCTCTTCTTTGTAATTCCAGTGCAACCAGCAAGTGAAAGAGTCTGCAGGTTTAGCTGCTCAGCAGAAGCAATTGCAGCAACCCCAAAGTCACTGATGCTACACCAGGAAACATCAAGATCATTCAGGACTGAGCAGTATGCTGAGATAGAAAAAAGGCTTTTGTCAGTGATCGCCTTGCACCCATAAAGATTAAGAAACTTCAGGGAAGTTCCATGTACTTTAACCAGAGCAGAAATGCTTGCATCAGACACACTAACACAGCCTTCAAGGTTCACCTTGACCAGTTCAGATTCAGAGTTCTCTAACAGTGGAAGAAGCCCAAAATCTGTCACACCAAGAAGACCACTCAAGTCAATTTGTTGCAAGTTGGGGCAGATCTTCCCAACCAAAGGCAAGCTGAAGCTGGTAAAACCAGGACAATCACTAATCGTCAGAGAATTTAGTGACATGCATGAAGGAAGCTCATCCGGATGGCAAGTAATGTCTTTGATTCCCAAGCACTTTATTAACGCTAGACTCTTCAACTTTGCATAACAGTTTAGAAGGCCTTCCAAAACACCTACAAGTGTAATCCCATTACATTCCTCTAGTTGCAGTCTTTCAAGCATTTTTGCATAGCCAGTAAAAGATTTAAGCCCCGCATCAGAAAGGTAACTGGACCTTTTGATGCTCAGAAGCTTTAGATTCGGGCAACCCTTGGCAATAGCTTCTAAGCCCCGATCTGTAATTCCAGGACAGCAGGAGATTGTGCAGGAAGTTAAGTTCACCATGTTAAAGGCATTCCCCATAACCCAGAAGCCCCTCTCACTTACATTCTGCAGGAAAATAAGAGATATGTTGGTGACAGCTTTTCCATAATGCCCAATGACAGCTAGTGAAACGTCGCTGATATTCACATTCTGAAGTTTTATCTTCCTTATGGATGAAGAGGCATAAGACACCAAGCTAGAGACTCCTTTATCACCCACAAGCGGACAATCTTTGATTGAAACAGAAAACAACTTCGAACAACCATGGCCAACTGCTTGGAGACCATCATTGCCAATGCCTGAGCAGGAATCTATCGTCAGAGATGTCAAATTTGGACACTTCTGTGCAATAACTTTTAATCCCTTGTCAGTAATCAAGGGACATTGGTAAAGATCAAGGTTCTCCAGCAAGGGGCATCCATCAGCAATGGCAGCAAGCCCTGCATCAGTAATCAAAGGAATCTTCCAGATTGATAAAGCACGTAGTAAAGGACAACCATGTCCGATGGCAGACAGCCCAACATCAGTAGCCTCGCAGGTTGAATTACCTCCTCTAATCTTCAGCTTGCCAAGACCACCGCGACCAGCATTACCAACTGCAATTGCAGCGAGTCTAACATCAGTTGCTTCCTCTGCCTCCAAGCACCTGGTTAAATATCCATCACTCTCGACACTAAAGTTTTTCCCTGGTACTGATGGATCAGGATAGTTGAGATCGGGAAGATGTAATCTAGAGGAGCTCAATGAGTTTCTTTCTTTTTGCAGCATATCCATGTCTTCTGAAGGTTGGATGCTGCTTAGTAGCATGAGCCATCGTTTGGATACACATGAAGCAATGCTCCTTTCCTGGCTTCTTGGAAGCCTTCTGAAGATCTCAAAAAGAGATTCATCCGGGAGAATGTCAATGGTGCAGCTGGTCAGCTGCTTCATTAAGAGAGGAGCAGTCATCATCACTTCTCCTCTTATGATGGAAGGTGCCGTGAACCGCCTCTTCTTCCGAGAAGAATAACAGGCATCCATGGTCGGTGCAAGTGATATGAAAAGGCTCGAATCCATGAAATTTGAGCAAAGCAGCCCCCTAAGCCGGATTTCATCATCACCTGAGATTACAAAAGCAGGAAGATAAATGATCCATTCTGAAAAAATCATCACAATTCTACCCTGGTATGGTGGATAAATGAAAACGGATGCGAGGTAAAGCAATCAACGCCAGAAAATAGCCAAATCAACATAATGAGAGTATTAACGTGTGAATAAGAAACGAGCCAAATCAACTCAACATGAACTGATCTACAAAGAAAAAGAGATCAGATCTAAAGCTGACTTGCCAAAGAAAATGAAATCACATTGATCCAATACATAGAATGGATGAAGGCAAAACGAACAAAATGAATTAAATTCATGCGGTATATGGCACGACGATGTACACGTCCCAATAACTTGAGAGATTCCCCAATATTTTCAGTTTTATTTTCCTCAAATAAGAAACATACAACAAGGCTAACAACAACAATAGATGCATCTTGAAAGGAAACGCTCGCCAAAACGAAGGGGTACTTAACCCAAAAAAAGAAAAAACTGACGGATTGATTCGTAATTAAGGGGGAAAAAAGCAACAGTTGAAGCACATCGATTTGATATTCAATCCTCATAGGATCTTACTTTCAAAAGGAAAGAAGTAAAAAAAAAAAAAGAAAAAAAATCTTACCAGGAAAGTTGAGGAGAGCCGCCATGGGTGCGGACTAAGGAAGTTCAGTAGTCCAGAAGCGCGCCGAAAAGGTGCAGTCAGAAGCAAGCAAATCGCAGCCAATAAAACTGAAAGAAAAATGAAGAGAGCAAGCGATAGCATCACCGCCTCCGCCGGGCTCACCCGATGGAAAACCCTAAAAAGGGCAAAAAAGGAGCCGCGGAGTTGAAGGGCTAATGGAAGAGAGGGAGATGAGGTGGGTAGCGATCATGAATGAATATTCGATCTCACTGTTCTGAGTGCTGTTATTATTATTTTTTGTATTTCCTTTATTTATTTTTTAATTTATTAACCGACAATGCAATCCGGGGACGGGGACGGGGACGGGGACGGGGACGGGGACGGGGACGGGGACGGGAATGGGCAGAAGATGGAATCGGACGGATGGTATGATTTCTTTTTTAATTTCCAAATAGCCGTTTGATATTTTTTAATTGTGCAACATGGTTAGATGCATGGAACATGCCAGCTCTCTCTCAACACTCAAGACTCCGTGCAATGTATCTTTAGCTTTCCGTTTTTTTTATAAAAAAACATAAAGTTATGTAAGGACAATATGGGTACTGCTGTAGGCTTATTGGCCTCTCATTTATTAATATTAATATAAACAGACCGTACAGTTTAGAAGGCAGGCATTTAATGAATTGGTTTAGCCGAGTCTCAATTAATGGGATAACCGGATATGCAATTTATTAATTTTGTTTTGACGAAGACAAATAGACAACTGGGTCAATTTTTTTTCCTCTCTGTAAATAAAATTTAAAAGCACTGCAGGTGTCCACCCACTTTTGAGTGATGAGGATTAGTCGCAGTTAATAAATAATCATTTCAAATCATTTTATTTAACGACATGTGATCTAAATGGATTCGCGCTCAATCAAAAATGAAAAATGATTCCTATTTTTGATGTTTTTACGTAAAAACCATTAATTATATTATTATTATTATTATTATTATTATATCTATTGAATTCATAATTATCTTTTGAAAAAATATTTTCACGCCTCGAAAATTAGAGCCTGGAGGAGGAATAGAGAGAAAAGAAATGTAAAAATTCTTAGTTAATAGGTCCTAAAAAGTCCGCAAATCCAGAGTCCATTTATTTATGGTTGAGCCTCTTATTTATAGGAGGGCTTCTTGTATAATTTCAGAAATAAAAGAACAATTATGTAAACCGTCCTTAATGCAATCAATATGATGATTTAATTATAAATTTATATTACAATTTAAATTTGCATATAGCGGTTATCAACCAGTTAATATGTTCTGGTTCGGTCAACCAAATCGAGAGCTTAGTGTAGGTCATTTATGCCAAGATACGAGCGGTCGGTCAATCGGTTGTGTTCAGTCTGCTTTTAGAGAGCTTCATTGATTGAGATTGTATATGAGCATGTCAATCGAATTCGTCGAGGGTGGACTTGATCAGTTTGTTGATTTTTCAGATAATCAGTTCATATCATGTGTCTTTAATTTCATGTCTCGATTATTGTGTCATCATCTTTAGTCGTTCGATTGCTTTGAGAATCATGCCGACAATATTGGTGTGCACATATTAATTTCCTGAGTTTTTTACATCTTGATAATGATAACCACGATAATGTAAAGAAGATTATTCAACAATCAGTGACATCAAAATCAAGAATTAATTGAACAATTTACTTCTCTTTAGGTTTTGTGTCTAGTACGCTCTATAAATAAAGTCATAGACTTGGTGTTGCATCCTTAGCAGTCAGTTTTTTTTTCAGATAGTCAAGGTACATCACGGTTGATTATACGAGCCGGGTGTTGACCTCACTTTTGGTTGAGGTCTAGAAAACTTCTTTAGTAGCCTAGGTCTAGCCATAGGACTTTCCTATTGACTAGTCTTAGAAAACTAGAAGAGGTACCCCACTATTAAAAATTCAAAACTCTTCTTTTTATTCAACTTGAAATTCCACATATTGATCTTAACCTCTAGCATTTAATAGGTAAGATCATTATAAGAGAATTTAAGAAGAATCCCTACAGGATTACTTGGCTTTAGGGTTGACCCGGGGTGTTGACTTGGAACTAAGATACACCACATCTTCACAATACATTAATCCATGGTTC
>NW_018165532.1:560586-563188 GCF_001263595.1 Phalaenopsis equestris
TATGATGTAATTAACTATAGGGGCTTGCCCTTATAGGAAGCTTTTCCCGAACCCAGCATAATATAAACCCTATTTAATTCCTTATATTAAATAAGGGAATTTGTCGGCCAATATATTGGTTTTTGCAGACCAAACGGATGTTATAACTTTCTTTAGTTTATTTGATCGTGCCTCACCCTCAATTCTTGTGTTCATCCTTCGGGATAAATACAGGATTTGAGGTAAAGCGCTCTTTCATTTAAACTATGGGGTCAGTTTGACTTCATCTTTTTCAAAATTAAAATTTTTGTCCTTCCGAAGCGGGCAACGGGATTTCAATTCCGATGACCGATAGCTTCTTACGGGCAAACCCCACACCAAAAATAGTGCCGACACCGGGTCGACGTGGAACCCAAATTTCTAGCCAAGGCGGGCTTTTTAGGGCTCGACCCCTACAAAGAAGAGGAACAGTGTGAAAAAAGAAAAACAATCGAAGCTCGAACTTGATCCAGTTGACGTAGTCAGATCATTTGATTGCACCGAGGAACAATTGTCGAATAAGCTTAGCCAGAAAACTCTAGCGCTTGGACCGGGTGTGAACATAATTGCCAAGGGCTCTTGCTTATGGCAGGTGATGAGGAGAGTGGAAGGGAGCTGAAGGGAGTGATGATCATTGCTTCTCCTCACACGCCACTACCGAGAGGTGGAGGCACGTCATCTGGAGAAAGAGATAAACTTTTGAAGGCTCTTTCTTCAATATATAAATTTATGGTTACGTAAAGATTTCTTTGGCTTTTGATGGTTTTTAACAATTTTTAATGTTATTCTGATGCAGATGAATCGAACAGGTCAGAGGGGCCTCGAAGATAGTGGGCTTTCAAAGGATGTTGCAAAGTCTGCCACCGATGCAATGGCCAATCTGCAGGTTGAGTTCACTGAACTATTGTCATTAATCACTTCGGAGGGGCACCACTAGTCGCCCAACCCTTTGTCCACTATCGAATCTTAATAGGAGCAAACATAGTGGCATCTGCCTTCTTTCAGATCCATGGAGCAGCAGGCGGACAAGATCAGATCCTTGGCGGTGTTGGTCAATTATTAGGAGGGAGCGGCTGGAGATTCGACCATAGATCCTGTGCAGGAGTTATCAATCCATCCAACGACCACAAACTCGGAGGTAGCGGCTTTGCGGGTGGAGGTTTCCATCTTGCAGAGCAGGTTGACCGAGGCATTGCACGGGCAAGGATTTATTCACGAGTCTGCCAATCTAAGTAAGTTCCATCGCGAAGCCAAATGGTGGACCAGGTTAGGATAAGCGAAGCGATGGTCCTCCAAAGGTTGATTCATAGAGGGTATGTTTTGACTGAGGCCTTGGAGGACCCGTGGCTGGCGACTTTATATATGCTTAAAAATATAAGATAAATATGGACGTAATAAATATTCAATAATTGTAAAGTCACACTTATCAATGCAAGTATATGTATCACTTAAGTAATATAGGGCTCTAATGGAGTCCTAAATATCGATCCCACAGAGAGTGGTTTAGAACTGCAAACTAAGATTTTAGAAAAATAATACTTTAATCGCAAAAGCGAAGTTCAATTTGTTTATCTGTCACTAATAAGCAATAGAAATAAATATGTAAATTTAATAACTCTTAAATAACTAATGATACTAAGGAGGGTCTAATTGTGATATTCAATATATAAAAAAACATCATTCTCTTTGTCAAGAAATTATAGTGAATGAATGAAGTGAATTGGTTTAAATTATATTGTGTCAAATAGAAGCATACATATTCTTTACTCTTTGGTCAAGACATAAAGAACATTGACTAATCATACGCTTGTTTACTGAATTTGCGGCTAGGCTGAGAGGATATCGGCTCTCACTTCAGAGCTCCCACGTTCCCCTCGTCTGAGGGCTAACATCTACACTTCAGCACCCAAACGATAGGAACGAATTGGGGATTTTAGTCTGTTATTTCTCTATTTATTTGCACCCAACTTCCAAGGGCTTTGACCTCCCTGAATCTTAGATGTAATCTTCACTTTAGTTATAAAACTCAACATATTTTAACAAATTAATTGACCAGATTGAAAGTAAATTAAGATCGAAGTGAAAAGATCATCACAATTTCTTCAATATTTTCATGGCTTCATCAATTCAAATCACCATTTCACAAATCTCGAGACAAGGAGAAAGACAGAGAAAACTACTCAGATCTCATGGGGAAAACACAACAAAACTCAGAATTCATATATAAAATCAAAGTCATACAAACTACAATAAGTAAATAACTTATCTCTAATTTTTCCCCAAGAACACTCCTCGAAGTTCCTTTGAATCTCTTCCTTTTTTTACAACACACAGAATTCCTCTTCGAAGTAGCAAGGAGGAAGAAATCTCTCACTTTCCCTCCACTCTTACATTCTCTCGAAGAATTCCTCACATTTTTTACACTCTAACAAACACTAATGCAACCTTTCTAACCTCCAGGAACTCTAGACTCCCTTCCAACCCCCTCATTTTTTGGCCAAAATCCTCTTTTAAAGTTGTGGATGAGCTTTCCCAAGAGTTGCCTAAGCATCCCTTCAAAATTTGGTCTTATCTAAAGCTTGAG
>NW_018165532.1:563201-582071 GCF_001263595.1 Phalaenopsis equestris
AAACGCCGAGCTCGCCGTCGGCGGCCTTGAGGGCGCCGTCGGCAGACTTTTGGAGAATTTTATCTTGTAGCCTCGGGAAAAAAACTCGCTGTCGGCGGCGTCGATGTCGCCATCGACGCCCTAGTTCAAATCTCCACATTTTGGTTCTTTTCACTCCAAATTCGCTCCTTTTTGCATCTTTTTGCTCCATTGACCCTAATTCATCATTTCTGCAACAAAACATCAAAAATATCTTTCTTTAAAGTGCAATATCATTAAAAATAATATAAAATAAGTATGAAAATCTCAACATATTTTCCTTTGGTCAACCCGTTCATCAATCACTTTATTTGAGAACTTGTAATAATGTTATTTATAACAAAAATGTCTTTAAATAAATTTAAAAGGATATTTGGCATGACATTTATCATTATGAGACACTTCATTTTATGGGTTCACCCTATAAATATGATAATGATCCGTTTCTTTTTTACTTTACACGTTCTGGTTTCTTTCTCTGTGCATTCAGTCTTTCTTCTTCTTTCATCTTCTAGTCACCTTTGGCTCTCTGAGATTGTTCCTAAATAATCCTCCAAGCTCTTTGGGTCGGTCAAGATTGCCAATATTTCATTCTTCATGAATTATAATGTGAAGGAGTTGTAGAGGAAGTATGTTCTTTATGACGACATTGCCCTTCAGAGGATGTCTGGGTTAACGTGAGTGACAGACAAATTAGGTAAGGATCTGGTCTTCTATCAGGACCAGTTCAAGTATGGTCTTCAGCTGCCTCTGTCTAATGAGCTCTGGAGTGTTTTCAGTATATACGGGCTCATTCCGGCGCAAGTGCTGCTAAAATCCATAGTCGTAATAATGACTTTCACCCTCTGTCATCATCAGAAGCATATTTCGTGGTCAATCGATGTGTTCGAGCACTTTTTCTCGTTCAAGGTTCATAAGGAAGGCTTCATCATGTTTTTAACGAGCAAGGAACTCCACTTGCTGGAAGTAGAGAATAAGATAAAGGTTTGAAAGAAAAAGTTTCTGACTAGTTCTTGTTCTAAGCACTTGAGGATCAAGACCAAGCAGTCATAACAAGTGGTGGACAGACCAAAGTCTCTTTCATCGAGTAGGGATGTCAACAAGGTGATGCTAACCGATCGTCATCTCTTGGTTTCACAGTACACTGCCAAGGCAACAAATAGTGCTGAGGAGCAAGATTATTGAGGAACAATGACGTCTCTAGGATACTGATGAGGCGATCAGGGCCGAGGCGGTGAAGGAGAAGCTGGCCACCAAGCACCAGAAGCAGTAGCGTCTCTCGGGGCCAAGTAATTCCTTAGAAAATGAGGACCCGCTTCTTTACAGTGCAACCTCAAGATATCTTACATCTATGTCTAAAAACACTATTGTTATTCAACATACGATGACAGGTAAGGTTACATCCATTCCTAAAAAATATGCTTCTCATTTTGTTGATGCATGGGAAGGAGACGGGAGAACATCTGTTTCTTAAGGGGTTATGAATGAAACTGCGGCCGCAGCTCCTTATTACTTGAAAACTGACATTCCACCGACTGTCATCATTCCACCATATTCACAGGTCAGGATCCTTCCTTTGTTGCCTTGTATGAAAGAGCCGAAGCTAGTCGGACTGCTCATGTTGCCTCGCCTAGTTCTTCATTGGGAGAGTCGACTTTGTTTTTCGACGATGAGGCCTCACCTTCCCCCGAGGGAAAAAAAGGCCCATCGGCGGGGAAGGAGCCAGTGGAGGAAATAAACATCTTACTTCCTTCTCCTTTGAAGAGGAGCAAGGAGGTCATCGAGCGGGGGCTCATGCACAGGGGCACCGAGAGGACGTGGCTCAGGTTTGACAAGCAGTTCGGTCTACTGAATTAGTCATTAGAATAGTACCCAAAGACAGATGAGAACAGAAGCATGTCCCCGACTTTGTTGAACTTACTATGGTATGAGGAGCTTGGTTATACCCAGGGAGGCTTCCACTACCGAGAACTCCTCTAATATGTGGATTTGTGGTAGTTGATGGTGGCGCAGAGTTCTTATTTTCTAGGGTTGGCCTTGATCGAGTTGGAAGAAGCGTTGGACGAGACTCGAAAAAAAGATACTTCATTGGAGACAGATCTCAAGAGAGTTCACGATGATCAGGACCTTCTGAAGCTCAATCTTGACAATTCCAAGAAGGATAACCAAGAATCCATAGATATTATAATGGGCTTGAAGAAGGAGAGCGTTGAGTTGAAGGAGAAGATTGCCTCATCCATTTCCAAGGAGTAGTACGAGGACAACCTGGGGACCAACTTAGGCATTGGGTGGATTACACCATTCAACGATACTTCCACCACGGTATGGTTGACGCTCTGCCCTGATTCTAGACAAGTCGAGAGAAGCTTCCGAAGAGGGAGTTTGCTCGGGTAGTAAAGAAGGATTGGTCACCCGCTAGGCTTCTGATATATGAAGACTTCTCTCTCTCTTTTTTTTTAAGAATCAAAAGAAAGACATTTATAGTCTTTTTGGATACATGAGAAAAACTTGTTAGTTTTTGGCTTGTTTGAATTTGTTTTGATTCGACTGATCGTATGCTCATCTTGTGAGTCAATCTGCTGTATGAGCTATCCATCCAAGATTTTTCGTGAATCCCATTCAGTGGGTTGTTGCCTTTGGTGAGACTCGTATCTGAGACAAATTTTGTGACTTGCCACGGATCTTGTTGTTGACGTATGTATTGGTCTCCTTCAGAACTAAACCCAAAATTTAGATATCACACCCTCATTAGTCGTCCTTTAATTTTTTGAGGACTCGTTCCATTTTAGTCGTTGACTGGGGGCCAACCATACTCATAACCGTTTCACTTAGCAATCGGTTAAAATATGCCAATTGATTGGTTTGCACAAGGACTAAGTTATCGCGCATCCCCGCTCCGTTCAATCAATTGGGCATTTGCCTCTTCTAGGTTTGTTCCTTTTGCTAAGTGCATATCTTGCTATCACCTACTAAGGGCACCCTGGGGGCTTGTTCCTAGGATGATTTGTTTCGCACTCCTTCGCGGATCTTGTCGTTAGTGAGTGGATAACCATCTCCAAAGACCTAAATTTTAATTTATTTTTTATTTTTTTATTCAACGTACCTATGCCCTAGGAATTCTAGACTTGGTAGTTGATTGTCTCCCACGATGCACCTCGTCAGGTCGAGTTCCACAAGTGTTGAGAAAACATGACCGACCGTTTCAATGTTGTTGTATCATCATATGACCCTGGCAAGTCGGTATTAAAGACATTATTAATTTGACACAAATTTTTTTGTTATTCTTTCTTTTTGTGAACCTGACCACCAAGACTTCCTGCCAGTGTCAGGTTGATAGGTGTCAAGCTATCTTGTCATAGTGAGCCCATTTGCATGCTTTTGTTGAGTGACCACCGTTGGGGCCGCTGACTTTTGCCCTATAGAAAGGGGAAGAGAGTACCTTCGCGGATTGCACTCTTAATCAAATTACTCAAAAGAAAGTTGTTAAACAAAGCGATGGAAATTGGGTTGGCTTCGTGAGGGATCGAGGGCAGGGGCAACCTTCAGTTGACGGGAGTGACGGGCCCTACATGCGCTCTATTTTAGCATTTTATTTCTTTGAATCATTTATCTAAGGAGGGAACTTTCTTCGAGTCGGTTGTCGAACGAGACTCCAGTGGGGGCCGAAACTAAGTTCGAAGTCCTCTCCCGAGCTGAGGAGGTGTTGGGCACATTTGTAAGGAATGCAATACATTCGTTCGATCATGGCTACTAGAATGGGCCCATAAGTCTTCAGATAGCAGCACCCATTTCCCCACATCTATTGTTCCTCCAAAAGAGAGGACAAAATCTAAGATGTGAGGAGAAAAGATGGCTCTTCTCCATCCGGCCTCTTTCATCCGCATGAAAGGTTTAAATAAAAAAAAATGACAAAAATGCATAACACCGAGCTGGTTGATTATATGAAGTGCTTCTCATCGTCTGTTTTTTCTCACATTTTTGCTAAAAAATCATTCAACAACTCTGTTTTAATCAAAGTAATAAAATCAGAGAATCAATATAAAAAAATTTACTTCTACAATCTCATCTCTAGCTTTAAGGGCTCTTATGGGTGGCCATATACTAACTTAATTATCAACAAATTTTAATTTTTAGAGCGCACAATTGCTCACTTTGAGATCTTACTAATTCCACATTTGAATCATTGTCAACATTCTTCTGAGCTTTAAATTGAAAAGCTTTTGAATGCAACCAACTATTTGAAATTCTTATGTATTTACATATCTAACACCAACACTTGAATATTAATATATACAACAGTCCAATCTTTAACATTACATAAAAAAAAAAAAAATCACTATAGTTAAGTTTCTTTTTTAAATGAATACACCTTTTCATGCATAGATTTTGATGCAAAAAATTCAAGCTTTATATATATAGAAATATATAAAAATCCAATCTTTAGATCTTATATATATAAATGCATAAGAATTGTGAGATATGCACGTAAGTTACACAAGAAAATAATTGGTTATTGAAGCGATGAAACCCTTTAGGTATCACGGGTTTCCTCATAAGCAGTTACAAATTCATAAACGTGCTTTATACACATGAGAATCTTGTGTGCTAGCAAAGCAAGCTCATACAAAATATGGAGCTAGAAGATGAACTGGACAGTAGCCGGAGGAACTACTTTGCTGAGGATAAATACACTTATGATACATACGGGATCCAGAACAAAGCTAGTAGTCCATGTCTTCCAATTATTGGTGTTCAGAATCGTCCACGCAGCTTATTCACGTTTTTACACTCCTCTAATGTAAGCTACGTGGTCATTTTCAGAATTCCAGATTTACAAGCTCCATCTGCTGGTCTCCATATAATATGCTCCAGCTTGCCACAGAGATACTTGTAGAACTGCATGGTGGCAAGTAAACCAATCTGTCATCAAAACAAATGCAATGGACAGCAAATATAGCATTTTTCAACTAAAAGCTTTATTGAGCGGATTTAAGCTGACCCTGTGATACTGCAAAGTATCTCCAGCAGCCTTTCTAACGTCTACCATGAAGAGTGATGGTGCAACTTCAAAAACCTGTCAATAATCATCATCTCAACAAGGTAAAGGTCGAGGCATCAAGAAATTGTTTATTGCAAGAATTTAGAAGGATATAAATCAGGTACCTCAAGCACAATAGCCAACTGGCTCATTTTGTTTGATGAAACACCTTCCAGTCTCATCTGACGTCAATAAGAAAAGCGATGTTAAATCAAATATACATAAAGCTTTAGTAGTTGCTGGCATACCCCACTTCGCAGACTGCAAGAAAAGCACTACAACGGGAAATGCATGTAAATTTAGATATAGATCGAGAAGTACCAAAATAAATTGAACTATGATTGTTTCTGCTTTGTTTACTAGTGACCACCAAATTGTTTATCAAGTAAACAAAAACATTTGTCGACACCTATAATTTCAGTTAAAGATAAATAATATGTTTCTATCATGCTAATACCAATTTCATCAAGTGGTTCACATAGTTCTTTTCTGACTGTCCCCTTAATTTGCATTTGACGTTTTTTTTCCGACACCATTCAACACCATTCAACGGGAATTTCTCCTACATCCAGGTCACATTTCTTATAACAAAGCATTCCACCGTTCATAACTTTAAAAAATAAGGAAAAAAAAAAAAGAAAAAAATTTCTCCGCTTGGGCAAGTTTGAAGTAATGTTTATATAGAAGAAAACACTCAAAATTTGCGCTCCAATGATGAGCACAAGTTTTCCCATTACAAAAAGGAAACAGGAACTCATCATCTCAAAGCATATTGCATTGTCAACCCACAGCGATGATGTTGGGATCCAGAACCAAAATCAGCGAGCAAATAACGATGAACTTGCCATAGATAAGAGGAAAAACTCAAATATGGGTTGCAATTATAAAAATTAAAGGAAAACAAGCAAGATACAATGATGATTTACTGTTCAAGATGTATATCATCACTTCCACAACCCTAGACATCGCTAGGAACACCACAAGAAGAAAAGAAAATGACCAACAAAACATGCATAAAAGAAACAAATGCTAGCCCTTAGGCACTAATACATACTCCCCAAGAGTCCCTTTCAAAGTTCCTCACAAAATCCCCCCTTAATCCCTTTCCTTCTATATTAGCGGCTTGGAGGCCCCACCCGGGCGCTGGGATTGCCCATACCAGATTTGGGCTGGGCCGGCTGGTCTGGCTCCTTATGGTCAGTCCAAACCTGGACCGATTCACGCCGCGGGAGGAGTCCCGTGCGTATCTGGGGTAAAGGGAGGAGTCCCGTGCATACCAATACTCTCTTTCCAAAGAAGAAGATTGTCCTCAAGGTGGAAGGCTAGAAATTGCTTTTGTATCCCTTCGTACAGCCCCAATGTGGCTTCATAATTTGGCAAATATTTCCACTTAATCAAAACCTCCTTTGTTCCAGTCACCCTTTGTCACACTCTTGTAACTTCTAAAGGTTTCAGAAGTATCTCCATGTCCTCTGTTAGTGTCGAAGGCAGTGACGATGAGGGTGTATGGACTTGATGACACGCCTCAGTTGCGAAACATGACAGAAGAGATGTATTGATGATGTTGGTACTAAGCTCAAACGGTAAGCCACTGCCCCAATGCTTGGCATGATCTCATAGGGATCAAAATACCGTGGAGAGAGTTTCTCGCTACTCCATCTTGCCAATGTCTTCTGCCGCTAGGGCCTCAGCTTCAACTAAACCATGTTTCCAGGCTCGAACTATATCTCTCTTTTATGTCCATTCGCCTTCCTCTTCATGATCTATTGAGCTCTCAGTAGATGTCATTAAGCTCAGCCAAGATTTTGTCCCTCATCTCCAAGTACTAATCAACGTTTGATACTGGTGTCACGCTATGTTTATAATGTATCAAGTGAGTTGAATCCTGCCCATATAATATCTTGAAAGGGGCGGTCTGTGCCACTCTATAATACTACATAATATACCAATATTCTAACCACTCAATCCACCTGACCCATAACTTCATCGTATCAGATACAAAATAATGCATCCACACTCCTGTCTCCTGTCGACCACGTATGTTTGTCCATCGGTCTGGGGATGATATGCGGTGCTTCTCTTAAGGATTGTTCCTAGTAACCTGAATAGCTCTTTCCGAAAATGGCTGAGTAACACCTTGCTCCTATCCGATCCGACACCTAATGGCTGAGTAACACCTTGTCCCCTTCCAGATGATTGTTCGAATCCTGTAGCAACTTTGCCCGTATCCTCCTTAGTCCTTCCTCTAGCTCGCTCTCCTGCCTCAGTGCTTCTTAATCGAGGACCAAGGGTACCGATAAGGCCGTCAGCTAGGGCTCCACCTTCCTCAATAAGGCATTTGTAGCTTTATTCTCCAACCTTGACCAATACTGGATCTCGAAATCCTATCCAGTAACTTGGATAGCCACCTCTGATGCTCCTAAATCACCATCACGTGCTCCAATAGATACTTTAAACTCCTCTGATCTGTTTTGACAGCAAAGTGTTGTCCCAATAGGTAGGACCGTCTGTTGACATCAACTTTCGATGTCACGAGTGCAGGGTACCACCATGCACAAATTAGGGTGGTCTACGGTTCGTCAGTAACATCCAGTAGTTCAGACACAGGCAAGGAGCTAGGGCTGGCGGAAACTTAGCCTTACCCGGGAGAACCTGCCATCAGAGGGGTTATTCGAGACGTGAGACATGCTTGGTGCCAAAATTGATGTCTAGAAGCCACCATACGTCCGTTTGGAACCTCTCATGGCAAAGGGAAGTCACGGTATCCTCCTACGTGCGCTTCAAGAAAATTAGAGTTTGAGACAGTCTACTGGCGTCGTGGTTTAGGATGACCGTTGACATCGATTTCCTCAGTGAATGACCGACAAATATACTTCGTTTCGGGGTCATGAGACTATTTTTCACTCATATGAAGTTTCCCATAGCTTACAGATCGAGACAATCCTCCGCCACGTGTTTCCGACAAAAATTAGAGTTTCGGGCTAAACTGGCGACGTCCTGAGAGCCTACGCGCCCAAAATGCCTCACCGGATCATCAAACTCGAGCCTCCAGAGGTCTGACACCTATTTCTAGCACCTGGGCATCATGCCAAGTGCCTAGGCAACAATAACGGGCGCCTAGGCAACCAAAACAAAAATAAATTAGCCACTTTTCCGAAAGCTGGAAAAGTAGGCGCCATCCATATGGCGCCCAAGGACCGAGAGCCTAGGCGCCAGTCACTTCCTAGGTCGCAATTTTGGCCATTTTTTAAGTTGTTGTGGCGCCGTAAACCGCCAGAATTGTTGGGATAGCCTCAGGACAGTAAAGAGGGTTGACTAATCCTCCATTTGCCCTCTTCTAGAAGCATCCTAAGCTTCTTTTGGGGGACTTTTTGGTCATTTTAAGGGGGGACCCTCATTTGATCGGCTAGCTTCATTTCTGCCCGAGAGGGGGCTTTGTTGCTCCCTCTCCATCTCCCTCTCCTTCTTCTTCGACGAGTTGAGAGAGCTTTGGGGAGAGCTTAGAGGTCCATTGGAGGGGCCTCTTGGAGAGACAACACGAAGGAGGGACTCCTTTTCCCCTCATCTTCTTCCTCTTCATCTCCTCCTCCCCCTCACTTCTCTCGTCTTCTTCAACATTTTGTTGAGGGTGTGAGAGGATTTTCTTGAGGAGCTTGAGAGTAAGGCGCCACTCTCCTACACCGGAGGAGAGCTTCATCCTAGCTCGGGGAAGGATCGTCGATCTTCATTGGAGTGTCGCCGGAGCACCTCAGGAACGTGGGCTTCTCTCTACCGATAGGAGAACTTCCTCTTACGTGAAGAAATGCGTTCGCGACTTTTGCGGTGGAGAGAATCCTTAACTCCTAGCCGACCCTAAGGTGAGTCAAGCTTAAGCGCGTAGGTTCGGTCACCCATGCGGGGTGTATGCGCCTACCAACATTAGTCAAGACTGCCACGCCGCCTTTGTGATAGACCATTGATTTCCTAGAGCTAGCCCTAGGTTATAAATCCCGTGTGTTAGCCATTTTTATTCGAAGCCGAGTGATTCCCCTTGTGAGCCTTAGGCATATATCCCGTTGGGTTGGAATTTCAATTTATCAAGATTTTGGAGCTCCCAACCTTCCTTGAAGGGGTTGGTAGAGTTGGGTCTCTAGGGATGGGAAAAGTTTTGTAGCTAGCCCATCATGCGAGATCGCGTACATTCATAGGACAAAAAAACTTTGTAGCTAGTTCGCCCTACGAGCAGTGAAGGACTTCCCATAAGAGAAAACAGAAGGGGAAGCACTTTACGTTGCCACACCAAAACCGGAGGCGGCTATGCCACGAATCCAAGACTGCCAACTCTAAATACCTACATGAGGTTGTTAGGTAGAGTTCGATGCACTGTCGAGAGTTTTTGGTTGCATCACGTATGCATATACCACATTGTTGCATTTTTGCATGTGACCATTTGTTACATTGTATGCATGTCTACGTGAGCACTTTGGGTTGATCGATTATCCTATGCCGATTCTCAATCCTTCTGGTTTCGATTGGCTGTCTTAGGCCAATCACCCTTTCTTCTGGGTTCGATCGATCACGTGTTTTGGGTTCGATCGACCGTCCCAGGCCGATCACCCTGTCTGTTGGGTTTGATCGGCTATCTCAAGCCGATCACACTATCTTCTAGGTTTGATCAACCGCTACGCATCGATCGCTCGCCTTGGATTCGATCGGTCGTCTTGGGCCGATCATCTTATTTTCTGGATTTGATCTGACGCTACGTGTCGATCGCCCGTCTTGGGTTCAATCGACCGTCCCAGGTCGATCACCCTATCTTCTAGGTTTGATCGATCGTTGCGCGTCGATCACTCGCATTGGGTTCGATCAGTCATCCTGAGCCGACCACTCTATCATAGCCATAACCCACTCCCGATTCCTTCCTTCCTCCTTCGTGCTCTTCCAAGTCCCTTGCATCATCCCACTAATTTTTGGCCAAGCCCCCCTTCCTCTTGGAGTCCTAAGGGAGCCACTCTTGGTGGTAGATGATGTCATTCTTATTGTCCTCTCGTTCGATCTCATTCCCCTTTGAGTTGACCAAGGATTCTCTGATCAACTCTTGGTTAGAGTTTGCAACTGGAGTGATCGGCATGGCATTGAACTGCATCTATGTGAGCAGTTTTTCACCTTCTCCCGCATTTCTCCTACGCTCTCGAACCTATCCTCCATACGGCTCTCTATAGAAGAAAACCCGCAGTCCATCGTGGCAAACCTTTCTTCCATTTCCGATCTAATTTGTCCAACTCCTTCTAGCACATCAACTTTTTTTGTTGTCAACCCTCCAAGATCTTGCTTTGATACCAAAGTGTTACCATCTGGAACCAAAACCAGCGAGCATACAATGACGAACTTGCAATAAATAGGTGGAAAAACTCCAACGAGGGAAGCTCTTACAAAAACAAGGGAAAGCAGACAAGATACAATGATGATTTACTATTCGAGAGGTGGATCGTCTCTCCCACAACCCTAGACGTCGCTAGGAACACCATAGGAAGAAAAGAAAATAGCAAACCAATAAAACATGCATAAAAGAAACAAATTCTAGCCTTTAGGCACTAAATACATACTCCGCAAGAGTTCCTTTCAAATTTCCCCCAAAAGCCCCCCTTAATTCCCTCTCCTTCTATAGGTGACCAACAGCTTGGAGGGCCCCACCCAGGTGCTGGGATCGCCTGAACTAGATCTGGGCTAGGCCGGCTAGTCTGTCTCCTTCTAATCGGTCCAGACCTGGGCCGGTTCAACCAACACAGAAGGAGTCCCGTGCATATCCGGGGTAACATGAGTCCCGTGCGTATTAGGTGAGCAATATCTTTTTGCTACTAACATGGCATGCTTTGAGTGTCTTAACAAACGTGAAAGCAACAAGTTTTAATAGCAAGGCATGCATCTAATTTTTTACTTATTTCCATTTTTTTTCTTAGTAAATATTTAAAAAAAAGGACAAAAAGATCATAATTAATATAGATGATCACTTCAAATCGTACTTCAAAAGTGAAACAAAGTGACCCGTTGATCTAGCACATTACTTTTCTGTGAACTGTAATCTCATAGTGAAGTGCGACGAGCACCACTTTTTAGTGTTATGTATGTTCGGCTCCTACTCAAAATTAAATCATAATTCATATTTTAAGGTTTGGTTCACAATATCTAAAGCAATAAATAGGCAAGATCATTTTGTTTTTTTTCATTGTTTGTTGTGAATATTGAGTTGTTTCTTATTGATTAGCTAGCCGCTGCTTGGTGTTCCTTTCTTCATGCGCACTCCCCCGTTAGCTTTTATATGCTTTTGTTAGTTCTGTTGTTGGTGCCACTAGCTTATCACCCACAAGTGTTTTTTAGGATGCTTCTTGATGACATACCTTCACACTCACTTCACACTACCATCGCTCTCAATCTATAGCTGGTCACTTATATCAGGAGTATTTCCTTGATTTGTAAAATTTTTTTATCATATCATTATTTAGATAATTTGTATTGTTGATTCTTTTTTGTCTTTCGAATAATTAGAGATTATTGTTACCTAACATTATGTTAAATTTGCTAAAAACTATTATTTAATGTGCCTTGGTTAATTAAATGACAATTAGATGCATATAATATCTATATATACGATATATAACCTGTGAATACTTTAGTGAAAATGTTTCTTAATTTGCTTTGTGCTTTATGCATTGAAGGCAAAAAGGAACCCTTGTACATTGCATTATGCTTAACCCATAGAAAATATTATCTCCACTTTTGTTTAAAGGTGATGCATTACCGCATGCCACCATTTAATACATTGGATAAATACAACAAAATACTAATCTCCGAAGCCAACTGCTTTAATAAAAATTAAACAATGTCATAAGCAGTAATGCTAAGCAAAAACGTTACCTTGTAATTTCGCGAATGAACCTTAAGACTCTCAGACTCTGCCACCGCTTCAATATTTGCAATGATTGTTTTTGCAGGATGGCGTGAAACAAAACGAGTTTGCCGCTTCACATAATCCTTAAAAAATCATTTTTGTATAGCATTTTAGAACTGGTTAAATGCAACAGACATTAATAGAGAAAAAAAATCCAATTTGATGCATGCCAACTGTTTTTGGAACACGAGTCTCCATACGAAGAAAAAAGCATTTGTGTTTGAATGAAGATATACGGGAAGTGTACATGATGATAAATAGCACAGACGATATATAATCACTAGGATACAAGCAGCAGCTCAAACATGTCAAGCCATAATATGGTACACAAATCCAACTCTCCAATAAAGTGGCAAAATAAAATAATTACAACTATGTCACTAATTCTTATTATTACACACACACACACCCAGAGAGAGAGAGAGAGAGAGAGAGAGAGAGAGGTGCTTGAATTTTTGCATTTCATTGAGAAGCTTATACCTTTATTTACATAAAATTTTAATTCCTCTATAAATAACTAATTATCTAATGATTACTCCACAATTTCACTACAGCAAAATATACAAAGTTGGCAACGTTTATATGGATGCACCTGTGAGAATACAAAAGAAATACTACAGCTTGCAGAAAATAAATTATGGATATGAATACTAGTTACCCTTCACGGATATGAATACTATTTGGACACCGCCAGTTACTCTATCATGGGATCCAACATAGAGCCTGCCATAATTCTGTTAGATTGGCAACTACAGTGTTTTCCATCACGCCAAGCTCGTCAAATAATTTGAAGACTTATTTTAGACTCAAGGCTGAAAGGGCAATTTAATCATTTGTTAGTTATTATTGTTTGGTATAAATAATGCTAAATATGATTAGGTAGGGATATGTGATTGTTATATTGAGTCTTAGGAGTTCATGTTTGGGAGAGACTCACCATCCTCTCGATTTGTAGGCCTATCCTTTATATATTCAGGAATATATTATTTTATTTTAGTGCAAGTGGGATAAAATCTATTATTTCTGCCCTAATTTCTACAAAAACTTGTCTTCCTATCAAATCGGTATCAAAGCTAAACCAGGGGGTAATGGCGGACAAGAAAGTCGATGCATAGGAAGAGAAATTAGAGAGGGGGATGAGCCAAATCAAATTAGGAATGGCAGAATGTTTCTGGTCCATAGAGGGGCGATTCTCGTATATGGAGGGGCGATTCAAAGCCCTGGAGAAAATGATGAAGAAGATTAAAGAGTTCCATGCAAACCCACCGTTGCCTGCCGTAGGATCAAACTACAATATTTGAAACCGGTCAATTGACAGCAATCAGAAGGAATTGCACAATATTAAGTTTATGTAGGGGGTTAAATTGCTGCCTTAGGAGGATCCAGAGCCGCATAATCGAGCAAAGGAATCGGAAGTGAACCCGAGCGGCACTACCATAAAGGAAATGTGTGATACCCGAATGAATGGAACTCAAGTGACAGTGAATAGAAGAAAACATGCGAAGGAGTCAGGATTGAGGGAAGTAGACGGAACGCGAGAGATATGGGCCAGGTGACGACCAAGTCAAAGAAATTTAGTTGGGAGCGATCACACGACATCAAGAGGGCTGGAGAAAATAACAAGCAGAACAGGATGGCGGCGTGCGATTAAGGGCTGTAGAAGATCGATTTGAAGGATTTTGGCTAGGAATATGGAAACACGAAAGGTGGGACCCTAGCTGAGGGCTGCATCCAACCATACTAGTGCCTTTTGTTGTGGTAATGACGACAGCCTTACAGACGGAAAGCGATTTGGAGGCCTCTAGGGATGGATGGATGCTTATGGGGCTTGCCAGCTTTTTTGAGAGAAGGTCAATATGAGCTGAGGAAAAGAGCCCAACCATTACTTTGTGGGTTGAATGAGCGTTGATTGAGAAAATTGAAGAGGAGACTCACACATAAGGAAGCTAAAGATTTTGATCTTTGAAGGAGATGATGCCTATTATTGGGTTTATCGAGTGGAGAGATACTCCACTATTAATAGACTGATAGAGAAAGAAATATTGATGAAAAATTGATGTTTGCCTTTTTCACTTTATTTCCTATTTCTTTTCTTCTAATTAGGGTTCTTTCTAGCAAGATACTATTTATATGTTTATTTATTTATTTTTTTCTTTGGAAGACTTTTGACAATTGCTAGTATTTAGAATTGTAATTTCTATTTTATGCTCTCCAGAGTAGCGTATCATCTTCTTTTTGCTAGTATATCTGTGTTTTGGTCAAAAATAGATGGTGAATCTCCTTCACCACCCGGGCCTCGCAAGTTCGTCGTTCACTTGTTGTTTTCAATTAGATAACTGTGAAAATTAAGCCAGCCTGATTGGTCAGGAACAAGTGGTGAATTTCCCTTGGCATCCACACCTCACCGATTTGCCATTTGCTTGTTGTTTTCAATCGAACAATCGTCGAAATCGGTCCAACTTCATGTCCACAACGGATTTCATCCACCGAACACCACATCCTTTTCAAGCCCTGCTAGCCGCTATATTTTCATTCCCTCATTATTCCACCACCAATTCCCAACAACATTCTGTTCCTAAACACCTTCGAGAAGCCTTAGGATGATATCAACTAAGTATCAAAGCACGACAAATCAAATTTGTTAAGATATTTGTTTTTCTTGCACAAAATCTAAATAAAAAAAAAAATCTTCATTCTCAAACTATTCCTACTACAATTCCGAGCCCAACCTTAAATTTTCAAAATTCAACTTTCCTACATCCACCAGAATTTCACCCAGACACATCACATGAAAGAAATTTACAGATGAAATGAGAGTTGCAACGCAAGTACCTACCAACACATTACATAAAAGACTTGTTCTTAAGACTTTACCACTTATAATAAAAAGACATCTTAGCAGAGTACACAATTGAGTTTAAGCAGCTTATATTGAAGTGTGGGCGAATAGAGCCCAAAGTGAACACCCTTGCTCGATATTTGGGGAGATAGATATCATCTATTGGTCACGTGGCATCTGATTGCCCAAATAGAAGGGTGATCTCAAACATTGAGCTGAGATCAATTAAAAAAATAAGCAATGACAGGTGAGATACTGAAGAAGGTGAGAACGCAAAAGAATACTAGATTTTGATGATGAAGGTAGGCATGCCGAGTCCATGAGAGGACTCCAACAGAATTAACATTAGTTGTCCTCGCAGAATTACTTGGAGAGGAAAAATTGCTTCATTCATTATTCACAAATAAGATCACACACACACACACACACACATATATATCAATCCCTCATTTACCAAACATATCTCACTTAAATTAGGAATGAAAATAAATCTGAATAAAAAATAGAAAAACATAAAATAAGAAGGAAATAACTAAATCAAAGATTTCCAAAAATAACCCAAATAAATCTTCCATGATTTGGAGGGGGTGGACGATCCTCATGAGAGAGATATATATAGAAAGAACTAAAACTTCTTATATTTCTACACTCCTCAAGCTGGGTCGCAAATATTGTAGAGACCAAACTTGATATTGAATTCTAAGAATTTACTGAAAGGAAGAACTTTGTTGCAATCAACACCGCCAATCACCTTCACCGACTCCAGAACCTTTGTGTCACGAGGTTGGTGTACTGCTCTGAATCACCTTTAGAGTAGAGCATTAAGTCCCCAATAGTACATAGGGTTGCTTCGAGTTTGTTGTCGTTGTCCTTGACTGCAGTTTTCGTAATTTCTGCAGGTAGGTGGAAGCTGTTGCAAGAAAGGAAAGGCTACAGGTAAAGTTGCAAGGAAGAATGCGGGTAAGTTGACAACCTGCAAGGATAGCTGCATAGTGCGGCTTGTAGGGGAAAAACAAACAATTGCAGGGAAGAGACAAGAAAGGGCCTATAACAGAGAGAAACTCCGACGAAGGACTAGCAGCAGGAATACTGGTTGCAGGGAGATTTTTAGAGGGTCTACTGCAGGGAAAAGCTCAAGCAGAGGGCCTGCTACAGGACAAAGCGCCAGAGGAGGGCCTGTTGTAGAGAGAATTCCAGAGGAAGGCCTGTCATAGAAAAAAGCTCCAGCGCAAAGTCTGCTATAGGGAAAAGCTCTGGTAGAGGGCTTACCGCAATTAGAAGCCCTGAAGGAGAGCCTATAAGAAGACAGGTGGTTGTATGAAGGATTTTGATAGTTGCTGCTGATGCTGAGGACTCAAGAGAGTCTGCCAGAGGAAGAGGGTTTGCAGTGAAGAGGGCCTGTAATAGGATACTCCTAGAAGTTACTCGTTCCGGTGCTCCTTACCCCTTCTTGAAAGTCAACAACCTAAAGTGGGCAACAACAAGCTCAATGAAATAAACAACGCTAAAATAAAATTTTATAGATGGAAAAGTAATAATGTGCATGCTCATATGCAATCCATATATATGTCCATAACACATGACACAACATGCTCTCTCTCTCTCTATATATATATATATAACATGAAAAGAAAGGACATGTATAGGGAACCATGACAGTTGTATAAACTATATATTTCGTCCATCTTATGTAATCATAAGCATATTAATAAAAGTCATCAATCTATTCATAAAAAATATCACTTGTAATTGTATAGGCTCAACTATTCTCATGTCATGTCATTGGGCGTCACCCAACCCAAAATCCACATTAACTATTGATAAAGGTTGGATCTCCAAATACAATAGTTATCAATAGCCACCCTGATGGACGAAAACTTACCGCGAAGTTGGTCAATCATGCAAATATATTTGTCAAGTAATATGTGATCTAAGAGTTCGTGTATCGATCCCACAAAGATAGTGTCAAAATATTCCTAACAGACAAAGTTCTAATTTAGTAAACCGCTAAATGTAGTTGAAGCGATCAGATTCAAGAGATGAATCTAACAGTTCTAAAAATACAATAACCAGAAATAACAGGAAAAGTGCAGAGTTCTTCAGAAATGCAAGCATTGTACTCCCATGATGCAGATTAAGTGATTTATTAAGGTTTTTCTAATGAACCCACATAATTGTTGATAATCAGAAATAAAAGGCTTCTTCTTATGCCTAGGTCTGGGTCAAAAGAAGAATTAGAAGTTAAGTTTTGCTTAACCTCATGACATGGGATTCTTCCGATCCTCTATCAAGATCGCAGAATCTTACTGAAATATGTCTATCATCTCGAAAGTCTGTGGTTAACTTATTCGTTCTATTACGCAACCAGCAGATTTTAAAGTTCACGAGGAATTTTAATATCTTATCATGTTTGATAAAAACTAATTACGATCAAAAGGTTAAAACATCAACATCTGAATTATGCATCAAAGAGGCGTCGAGGGAAACAACATTAAAACCACAAAAAATACACCAAACTTACATCGCGGGAGTACCAAACAAGATTAACTGCAATGCATGATGAATGAAAATAAAAACTTTGTTATTGCGGGCATAAGGAGATAACATAGAAAGTACAGAAAACTCAATATAGAGCCAATCAATCCTTGCAATACAACGTGGTCCTCTCCGATCAATATAAATTTTCATGGATCTATTTCATACATATGCACTCAATCTCACCTTACAAGATCATAAAACACCTCAAACAACCATAAAAAAAGGAAAAAATAAATAAAAAAACATACTCTTCTGAGCGAACCTGAGGAAGAGAACTCCAAAAGCTCCAAAAGATTTCCCTATGCCCTAGAGGCACAACCCCTAAGCAAAAAGTTCCCCTCCCTAAGGGTTAAAACATGTATTTATATTTATTTGAGGCATTAGAGGACCAAAATAGGCATCAAATCTCTCTAAATTGGAAAAATATTAGAAAATCTGCGTTTTGACAAGTTGTCGGGTGCGGGTGAGCCATGCGTGTGTGTGGGTGCTCCCCCACACTCGCGAGAAACTGCTTATGAGTTTCTGCGACGATATGTTGGCATGATGGGCAGGGTTTGCAACATCCAGAGGCTGTGCCAGCGCGGAATTTGCTTGGTGTGTGGAGGTGCTACTGTGGATGCGTGCAAGCACCTCAAATGGAGTTGTGAAGGGGCGCTAAACGACTAGAACTGTGAGATCCAGAGGCACTGGCGTGCACGTAGCCGCACCAGGGACGTGTCGAGCGCGCGTGTGCTCAAATGCAGAGCCACAGGTGCCAAATTCAGTTTTTCATAGTTTTTGCTCTAAATTCACCTCTTTTCCTTCCACAAGTGGCTTAAACCTTGTATCATGCACAACACAACAAAAATACTTTTAATCGTAATTTCATGATAAATAAGAGAATTAACATGATATTTAATGCAGAAAAATCACGTAAATTTATCTGATATCACCCGTGGTACCAACTGTTCTCTACATTCTATTGTCATCTGATTTCAACGGTTCTCAGAGTTCCGTTAGTGTATGAGTACAAGGAGTTAAGAATCTCATCATTTCATATCATCCGTACTTGCAAGTATTCATGCAATCATTTGTGACATTTCTTAAAGCATAATTCCTGTAACAAACATTCATCATTTGTACCTCATACATTATATGCATACAACAACAACAACAATAAAGTCATAATCCCACTACGTGGGGTCGGCTGCATGAATCCTTTTTCTCCATTGCATCCTATTTAGTGTCATATTTTCAGTTAGTTCTAATACATTAAGATCATTTTTAATACAATAAGCCCAAGTTTTCCAAGGTCTACCTCTGTTTTTCTTAACACAAGTCGAATCTCAAACATCTACTCTCCTAATCGGATCATCAAATGGTCGACGTTTAATGTGACCAAACCATCTAAGACGACTTTATCTAATTTTGCCCATCACAGGAGCTACACCAACCCTATCACGGATATATTCATTTCACATTTTGTCTTTAAGTGTAAAGCCACTCATCCACCTAATCATTCTCATCTCG